>NC_079874.1:760337-787114 GCF_023065955.2 Ursus arctos
GTCCCTGCATTTGCTTGGGCCCCCAGAGACATCTCTTATTTCCATTACTGACCTATACTACCATGCATGCCCATAGCTATCTCCTATAGAAGACCCCCTTTATGTCACCAGCCCCAACTCCCTTTACTTCTCATCATTGCTGTGTAAGTACCTGTGGCTATCCCCTAAAACCACACAAGTACACATTGACAACCTGAGTGTATAACTGCTCATTCACCTGAGGATGACCCCAGTCCTGCCACCAGAACAGATTCACCAGACTATTAGATTTATGAAATTCAAAAGAAAAGGCAACTGACCTTAAGTATGGCACATTGCAAGGTCATCTCTCAATACCTCACAGACAAAGATAAATAGAATTTAGATTATAGAATACATTGCTGGATCAATAACTGGTTTAAGAACTGTACCAAATAGGTAGCTAATGTCTAGTTCAAGTCATATGTCCAGTGATGTTTGACATGGTAAAACAAAACAAAACAAAAATGTGCATGTGTCTACAGTTGGCACCTGCATCTAGCTCCTGCAGCTAACCATGTGCACACCACCAGCTCTGGCCATGTTCACCACTTGCCCCCATCCCTTAACACCAGACATGAAGGCATGATGACTCAAGCAGCCCTTGCAGCCACCACAGATCCCCCCACAGCTCTTACCACAAATGATCACACATTTGTCAATGTTGTTGGCAGCATCTTCCGGAACTGATAAGACACCATGCCCCTCAGGCCCAGATCCACCCGTTGGCCTCACACTTGCTGCCCAGTACTACCAGACCTGAGACCACAGCATACTGTGTGCTCCCCTGCCACCATGCAGGAAAAGTATTTCCTTGCCAAAGTCAGTCCACAAAGTCTGGGAAAGGTGACTGCTTCTTGAAATGCACAAAAACCTGTGCAAGATAACAGGGATCATGAAGAATTAGGAAAACATATCAACTCCAAAGGTACACAGCACACTCAGTAAGTGACCCCTAAAAAAAATAAATAAATAAAATTTTTAAAAAATGGAGATCCACAAATTGCCTGACAATTAAAAATAATTGGTCTTAAAACCTAACAAAATTAGCAAAATAACACAAGAACAGAATGAGAAGTTCACCGGAGATATAGAAAACAAGAAAAAGCAAAAGGAAATTTTATACCTAAAGAATACACTGACCTAAAAAATACAACAGAGAGCTTCAACAACAGACTTGATCAAGCAGAAGAAAGAATCAGTGAACTTAAAGATAGGGCATTCAAATTTATCGAGTCAAAGGAGGAAAAAAAGTGGAAATGAAGGTAGATACCTATGGTACCTACAGGACACCAATAAAAAAACAATATTTGCATTATTGGAATGTCAGAAGGTAAAGAGAGAAAGAGGAAGAAAGTTTATTTTAAAAAATAGTGGTATAAATTTCCTAGTTTTAGGGAAAGATATGGACATCAAAAGTCTCCAATCACGTCCAAGCCAAGAATACTTCACTGAGACTCATTACAATCAAATGATCAAAAGTCAAAAAGAGAGAATTTTGGAGCAGCAAGAGAAAAGAGCTTCTCACATACAAAGAACCCCTATATGGCTATCAACAGATTTCTTAGCAGTAACCTTGCAGGCCAAGAGAGAGTAGGATAATATTTTCAAAGTGCTGAAAGAAAAAATTGCTAACCAAAAGAATCTTTGCCAGCAAACGTGCTTAGAGAATAGATCTCAAGTGTCCTTACTAACACCACCACCACCATCACCACTAAAAACAACAACAAAGTAAACACAGGAGGTAATGAATATGTTAATTAGTTTGTGCTAATCACATTGCATGGGTCCTGGTCAATAATTTGGGGGAGAGAGTTAAGATGGCGGAGGAGTAGGGGACCTCTTTTCCAGCCGGTCCCCTGAGTCGAGCTGGATAGGTACCAGACCAGCCTAAACAACCACAGAATCAGCCTGAGATGCAGGAAGATACATCTGGATCTCTACAAATGAACATCTCCAGCGCTGCGTATTGAGGTACGAAGAGGGGAGCCGTGAAACAGCGCACAGATATCGGAAGATAAACGGAAGGGGGAGGGAGCCGCCATGTTCGGGAGCCGGGAAGCGGCAGCCACCTGCACGGGGGAGTGGCCGGACTCATGGACGGCACCCATGAGAGAGCAGACTGAGACCGGGAGCCGGGTGCACGTGCCACCAGGGATCTCGCGGGACACCGGAATCTAGGTGTGCTCACTGGATCCAGACTGAGACCGGGAGACCCCGGAGCGTGCGGGGCGGCTGGCGGCTGGCGGGCCACCTGCACGGGGGAGCGGACGGACTTGCGGTCGGCACCCGCGAAACAGCAGACTGAGACCCTGAACCGGGTGCGCGTGCCACAAATCTTCTCACGGAACTCCAGAATCCCAGTGTGCTCACCAGAAATAGACTGAGACCAGGAGATCCGGGAGCTCCCGGGGGCGGCTGGCGGCGTTAGAAACACAAAGGACAGAGACGCGCCGGCCCTGGAAGTGAGGGCAGGGATGCCAAGTGTGGGACGCACATCCTGGGACGCTGCAGGGTTGAGCAGCACCAACAGTAACGGAGTTAAAGTGGCCAGAACATCAGTGGAGAATGGGCCGCAATCCCTCTGTTCTGTGACAGTTCGGCCTCTGCTGCTCCGACTCTCAGAAGAGGCATAACAGACCACCAGGGAAAGCCGCCAAGAACAAAAGCCTGGAAATACCGGCTCACAGCGTGCCCATCCTCATCCCCCCTCGCAGGGGACACGGAGACTCAACCCAAACACGGTTGCCTGAGTATCGGCGCGGCGGGCCCTCCACCAGAACACAGAAGGCAGGCTGAAAAATCAAGAAGCCCACAACCCGGGGCGCCTGGATGGTGCCCTCATTGAGCGCCTGTCTTCGGCTTAGGGCGTGATCACTGCATTCCGGAAAGGAGTCCCTCATCGGGCTCCTCCGCTGGGAGCATGCTTCTTCCTCTCCCACTCCCCTGCTTCTGTTCCGGTTCTTGCCGACTGTCTGTCTCTCATTCTCAGAAAAATAAATAAATAAAATCTTTAAAGAAGAAGCCCACATCCCTAAGATCCGTATAAAAGGGGGCATGGCCCCCAACAGGGGAGCAGCAAGATACACAAGCCAACTCTTAACCAAAATAAAGAGACATATAAATAAAAATACATTAATAGTAGGGGACCTCAACACTCCACTATCACAAATAGACAGAACACCATGGAAAAAACTAAGCAAAGAATCAAAGGTTATGAATGCCATACTTGGCGAGTTGGACCTCATAGATATATATAGAACACTACACCCCAGAACCAAAGAATACTCATTCTATTCTAAAGCCCATGGAACATTCTCAAGAATAGACCATGTTCTGGGACACAAAACAGGTCTCAACCGATACCAAAAGATTGAAGTTATTCCCTGCATACTCTCAGACCACAACGCTCTGAAATTGGAACTCAACCACAAGGAAAAATTTGGAAGAAACTCAAACACTTGGAGACTAAGAACCATCCTGCTCAGGAATGACTCGATAAACCAGGAAATCAAAAATCAAATTAAACAACTTATGGAGACCAATGAGAATGAAAATACAACAGTCCAAACCCTATGGGATACTGCAAAGGCAGTCCTAAGGGGGAAATACATAGCCATCCAAGCCTCACTCAAAAGAATAGAAAAATCTAAAATGCAGTTTTTATATTCTCACCTCAAGAAGCTGGGACAGCAACAGAGGGACAGGCCTAATCCATGCACGAGGAAGCAGATGGCCTAAATTAGAGCTGAAATCAATCAAGCAGAAACCAGAAGTACAGTAGAGCAGATCAACAGGACTAGAAGCTGGTTCTTTGAGAGAATCAATAAAATTGACAGACCACTGGCAACACTTATCCAAAAGAAAAGGGAAAGGACCCAGATTATTAAAATTATGAATGAAAAAGGAGAGGTCACGACGAACACCATTGAAATTGGAAGGATTATTAGAAAGTTTTATCAACAGCTATATGCCAATAAACTAAGCAATCTGGAAGAGATGGAATCCTTCCTGGAAACCTATAAACTACCAAGATTGAAACAGGAAGAAATTGATTCCTTAAACAGGCCAATTAATTATGAAGAAATTGAGTCAGTGATAAACAACCTTCCAAATAACAAAACTCCAGGCCCGGACGGTTTTCCTGGGGAATTCTACCAAACATTCAAAGAAGAAATAATACCTATTCTCCTAAAGCTATTTCAAAAAATAGAAACAGAAGGAAAGCTACCAAACTCATTCTATGAGGCCAATATTACCTTGATCCCCAAACCAGGCAAAGACCCCCTCAAAAAGGAGAATTACAGACCGATTTCCCTAATGAATATGGACGCCATAATCCCCAACAAGATACTTGCTAATAGAATCCAACAGTACATTAAAAGGATTATGCACCATGATCAAGTGGGATTTTTACCTGGGATGCAAGCGTGGTTCAATATTCGCAAATCAATCAGCGTGATACATCATATCAACAAGAAAAGACTTAGGAGCCATACGATCCTCTCAATTGATGCTGAAAAAGCATTTGACAAAATACAGCATCCTTTCCTGATGAAAACCCTTCACAGTGTAGGAATAGAGGATACATTTCTCAATCTCATAAAAGCCATCTATGAAAAGCCTACTGCAAATATTATTCTCAATGGGGAAAAGCTGGAAGCCTTTCCCTTACGATCAGGAACTCGACAGGGATGCCCACTCTCGCCACTATTATTCAACATAGTACTAGAAGTCCTTGCAACAGCAATGAGACGACAAAAAGGGATCATAGGTATTCAAATCGGCAAAGAAGAAGTCAAAATGTCTCTCCTCGCAGATGACATGATACTCTATATGGAAAACCCAAAAGAAGCCACTCCCAAACTACTAGAAGTTATAGAGCAATTCAGTAACGTGGCGGGCCACAAAATCAATGCTTAGAAATCAGTTGCATTTCTATACACGAAAAACAAGACCGAAGACAGAGAAATTAGGGAATCCATCCCATTTACAATAGCACCAAAAACCATACATTACCTTGGAATTAACTTAACCAGAGACGTAAAGGACCTATATTCTAGAAACTATAAATCACTCTTGAAAGACATTGAGGAAGACATAAAAAGATGGAAAGATATTCCATGCTCATGGATCGGAAGAATTAACATAGTTAAAATGTCCATGCTACCCAGAGCAATCTACACTTTCAATGCTATTCCGATCAAAATACCAAGGACAGTTTTCAAACAACTGGAACAAATAGTCCTTAAATTTGTATGGAAACAGAAAAGGCCCCGAATCTCCAAGGAACTGTTGAAAAGGAAAAACAAAGCTGGGGGCATCACAATGCCGATTTCGAGCTGTACTACAAAGCTGTGATCACAAAGACAGCATGGTATTGGCACAAAAACAGACACATAGCCCAATGGAACAGAATAGAGAACCCAGAAATGGACGCTCGGCTCTTTGGGCAACTAACATTTCATAAAGCAGGAAAAAACATCCGCTGGGAAAAAGACAGTCTCTTCAATAAATGGTGCTGGGAAATTGGACAGCTGCATGCAAAAGAATGAAACATGACCACTCTCTCACACCATACACAAAAATAAACTCCAAATGGATGAAAGACCTCGATGTCAGACAGGAATCCATCAAAATTCTAGAGGAGAACATAGGCAGCAACCTCTATGACATCGGCCAAAGCAACCTTTTTCATGACACATCCCCAAAGGCAAGAGAAACAAAAGATAAAATGATTTATGGGACTTCATCAAGATTAAAAGCTTCTGCACAGCCAAGGAAACAGTCAGAAAAACTAAGAGGCAGCCCACAGAATGGGGGAATATATTTGCAAATGACACTACGGATAAAGGACTGGTATCCAAGATCTACAAAGAACTTCTCAAACTCAATACATGAGAAACAAATAAACAAATCAAAAAATGGGCAGAAGGTACACTTTTCCAATGAAGACATACAAATGGCTGACAGACACATGAAAAAATGTTCAAAATCATTAGCCATCAAGGAAATTCAAATCAAAACCACACTGAGATACCACCTTACGCCAGTTAGAATGGCAATAATAGACAAGGCAAGAAACAACAATTGTTGGAGAGGATGTGGAGAAAGGGGATCCCTCCTCCATTGTTGGTGGGAATGCAAGTGGGTACAGCCACTCTGGAAAACATTGTGGAGGTCCCTTAAAAAGTTAAAAATTGAGCTACCCTATGATCCAGCCATTGCACTACTGGGTGTTTACCCCAAAGATACAGACATAGTAAAGAGAAGGGCCATATGCACCCCAATGTTCATAGCAGCAGTGTCCACAATAGCTAAATCGTGGAAGGAGCCGAGATGCCCTTCAACAGATGACTGGATTAAGAAGTTGTGGTCCTTATATACAAGGGAATATTACTCAGCTATCAGAAAGAACGAGTTCTCAACATTTGCTGCAACATGGACGGCACTGGAGGAGATAATGCTAAGTGAAATAAGTCAAGCAGAGAAAGACAACTATCATATGGTTTCTCTCATCTATGGAACATAAGAACTACGATGATCGGTAGGGGAAAAAAGGGATAAAGAAAGGGGGGTAATCAGAACGGGGAATGAAACATGAGAGACTATGGACTATGAGAATCAAACTGAGGGCCTCAGAGGGGAGTGGTGGTGGGGGAATGGGATAGGCCGGTGATGGGTAGTAAGGAGGGCACGTATTGCATGGTGCACTGGGTGTTATACGCAACTAATGAATCATCGAGCCTTACATCGGAAACCGGGGATGTACTGTATGGTGACTAACATAATATAATAAAAAATCAAAAAAAAAAAAAAAGGGGGAGGTTAATTAGAAGGGGGAATGAAGCATGAAAGACTATGGGCTCTGAGAAACAAACTGAGGGCTTCAGAGTGGATAGGGTGGGGGAATGTGATAGGCTGGTGATTTGCTCTAAGGAGGGCACACATTTCATGGTGCACTGGGTGTTATATCAACTAATGAATCATCGAACTTTACATAAGAAACCAGGGATGTACAGTATGGTGATTAACATAATATAAAAAAAATAATAAAAAAAAAAGGCTGGAACAGCAACACAGGAACAGGCCTAATCCACGCAAGAGAAAGCAGTTGGTCAAGATTAGAGCAGAGATCAATGAATTAGAAACCAGGAGCACAGCAGAGCAGATCAACAGAACTAGAAGCTCGTTCTTTGAAAGAGTAAATAAAACTGACAAACGTCTGGCAAGACTTATACAAAAGAATACAGAAAGGAACCAAGTTAATAAAATTATGAAGGAAAAAGAAGAGGTCACAACCAACACCAGTGAAATTGGAAGCAATATTAGAAACTTTTATCAACACCTTTATACCAATAAATTAAGCAATTTGGAAGAGATGGAGGCCTTCCTGGAAACCTATAAATTACCAAGACTGAAACAGGAAGAAATTGATTTTTTTAAACAGACCAATTAATTATGAAGAGAATGAAACAGTGATTACAAACCTTCCAAAAAACAAAACACCAGGACTGGATGGTTTTCCCGGGGAATTCTACCAAAAAATCAAAGAAGAAATAATACCTATTCTCCTAAAGCTATTTCAAAAAATAGAAACAGAAGGAAAGCTACCAAACTCATTCTATGAGGCCAATATTACCTTGATCCCCAAACCAGGCAAAGACCCCCTCAAAAAGGAGAATTACAGACCGATTTCCCTAATGAACATGGACGCCAAAATCCTCAACAAGATACTTGCCAATAGACTCCAACAGTACATTAAAAGGATTATGCACCATGATCAAGTGGGATTCATCCCTGGGATGCAAGGGTGGTTCAACATTCGCAAATCTATCAGTGTCATAGATTTTATCAAGATAAAAGCCAAAAATCATATGATCCTCTCAATAAATGCAGAGAAAGCATTTGACAAAATACAGCATCCTTTCCTGATTAACCCCTTCAGAGTGTAGGGATAGAGGGTACATTCCTCAATCTCATAAAAACCATCTATGAAAAGCCTACAGCAAATATCATTCCCAATTGGGAAAAGCTGGAAGCCTTTCCCTTACGACCAGGAACACGACAAGGATGACCACTCTCGCCACTATTATTCAACATAGTACTAGAAGTCCTTGCATCAGCAATCAGACAACAAAAAGGGATAAAAGGAATCCAAATCGGCAAACAAGAAGTCAAAATGTCTCTCTTGGCAGATGACATGATAGTCTATATGGACATCCAAAAGAATCCACTCCCAAACTATTAGAAGTTATAGCGCAATTCAGTAATGTGGCGGGATACAAAATCAATACTCAGAAATCAGTTGCATTTCTATACACGAATAATGAGACTGAAGAAAGAGAGATTAGGGAATCCATCCCATTTACAATAGCACCAAAAACCATACGTTACCTCGGAATTAACTTAACCAGAGACGGAAAGGATCTAATTTCTAGAAACTACAAATCCCTCTTGAAAGACATTGAAGAAGACACAAAATGATGGAAAAATATTCCATGCTCATGGATCGGAAGAACTATCACAGTTAAAATGTCCATGCTACCCAGAGCAATCTGTACTTTCAATGCCATCCCGATGAGAATACCAATGACATTTTTCAAAGAAATGGAACAAACAGCCCTTAAATTTGTATGGAAACAGAAATGGCCCCAAATCTCCAAGGAACTGTTGAAAAGGAAAAACAAAGCTGGGGGCATCACAATGCCAGATTTCGAGCTGCACTACAAAGCTGTGATCACAAAGACAGTATGGTACTGGCACAAAAACTGACACATAGACCGATTTAACAGGATAGAGAACCCAGAAATGGACCCTCGGCTCTTTGGGCAACTCGTCTTTGATAAAGCAGGGGAAAACATCCGGTGGAAAAAACACAGACTCCTCAATAAATGGTGCTGGGGAAATTGGACAGCTACATGCAAAAGAATGAAACTTGACCACTCTCTCACACCATACACAAAGATAAACTCCAAATGGATGAAAGACCTCGATGTGAGACAGGAATCCATCAAAATCCTAGGGGAGAACATAGGCAGCAACCTCTACGACATTGGCCACAGCAACCTTTTTCATGACACATCTCCAAAGGCAAGAGAAACAAAAGATAAAATGAACTTGTGGGACTTCCTCATGATAAAAAGCTTCTCCACAGCCAAGGAAACAGTCAAAAAATCTGAGGCAGCCCACAGAATGGGAGAATAATTTTGCAAATGACACTACGGATAAAAGACTGGTATCCAAGATCTACAAAGAACTTCTCAAACTCAATACATGAGAAACAAATAAACAAATCAAAAAATGGGCAGAAGATATGAACAGACGCTTTTCCAATGAAGACATACAAATGGCTAAGAGACACATGAAAAAATGTTCAAAATCATTAGCCATCAAGGAAATTCAAATCAAAACCACACTGAGATACCACCTTACGCCAGTTAGAATGGCAAAAATAGACAAGGCAAGAAACAACAATTGTTGGAGAGGATGTGGAGAAAGGGGATCCCTCCTACATTGTTGGTGGGAATGCAAGTGGGTACAACCACTCTGGAAAACAGTGTGGAGGTCCCTTAAAAAGTTAAAAATTGAGCTACTCTATGATCCAGCCATTGCACTACTGGGTGTTTACCCCAAAGATACAGACGTAGTGAAGAGAAGGGCCATATGCACCCCAATGTTCATAGCAGCAGCGTCCACAATAGCTAAATCATGGAAGGAGCCGAGATGCCCTTCAACAGATGGCTGGATTAAGAAGTTGTGGTCCATATATACAATGGAATATTACTCAGCTATCCGAAAGAACGAATTCTCAACATTTGCTGCAACATGGACGGCACTGGAGGAGATAATGCTAAGTGAAATAAGTCAAGCAGAGAAAGACAATTATCAAACGGTTCCTCTCATCTATAGAACATAAGAACTAGGAAGATCGGTAGGGGAAGAAAGGGATAAAGAAAGGGGGGATAATCAGAAGGGGGAATGAAGCATGAGAGACTACGGACTCTGAGAAACAATCTGAGGTCTTCAGAGGGGAGGGAGGTGGGGAATGGGACAAGCTGGTGATGGGTAGTAAGGAGGGCACATATTGCATGGTGCACTGGGTGTTATTGCAACTAATGAATCATCGAACTTTACATCAGAAACCAGGGATGTACTGTATGGTGACTAACATAATATAATAAAAAGAAATTTAAAAAAAAAGAAACATAATTTTTCTCTATGATAACCCTCATTTCCAGAGGTGGTCAAATAAGACTAATTATTTGTTTGAAAAACTAGTCCGGTTTGAACAGATGGCCTAATTATTTACATAAGCTCAGCAAGAATGATTGATCATATAGGTCTTTTAGAATCTGCTTTGCTAGAACTTTTATAAGGAATCTCCTGGTCGAACTTTTAGCAGCCTCTCCAGGCCAGAAGCCAAGCCAAGTACTTGCCATCAGACATGCCTGCAATACCTGTATATGTGGGTGGATTCCTCTTCATGAGGTCCACCAAAGTATCCTGAGGTTCCTGCACCTGCCAGGAAGCGACATTCTTTACTCACCTGGCGCGGCGGCTAGGAACTTTGTAAGCAAGGTATCAGGCCAACGTTTCCAAGGGGTGTTATAGCTCCAGGTCTCATAAAGTCAACCTTAGTTCCTGAAAGCTGTTTGGTCATATCTGAGTCTATGCATGTCTCTCTCAAATATGACATTCCAGTTAAACTTTGTTAAAATAACCAATGTTTCCAGTGGTGTCCTGTTACAAGGAGAACAGATTCTTATTGAACTTTTGCAAACAATTGGCATGATTGTCATGGAAGAAAGAATACTTACTGAGACCTTTTGAATTTCAGAGGGTTCACGTACAGAGAAAAGTTAAATGCTTCAATTTGTTCACAAGTGACTACTTCATCACATTTTTGTAAGTCATAGATCTCTTAAGAGAAAGTTTTTTTTAATTTGGAAGAGTAAACAGTAGAGAACCAGCAATGTTTCAAACAAGAGTCACAACACTATAATCATCTTTTTAGTTCATTTAGTCCCATGTTACTAATTCTGGTTTAGTTTGAATGCAGCTTCAGTTAGTTCCGGAAATTCTTACCCATTTCAGTTTTGATCTTAAAGATATTGAATACCTGTTTTCCTCCAGAAAGTCCTTCATATGAACTTCCTTGAAGATGAAACTCATTTTGCAAGACAAGAAGAACAATTATTAATGACCAAAAAAACTTCAGAAATGGACACTGCCAATGATCTGAGCATTCACCATGATACAATTGACAAGGGAACTCAGTTATTTTGTGACACACAACACTTCAACAGCCAGAACATGGAGTGGTGATCTTGTATTAGCGCATCGTAACTTTAGGAACTGCACATTACCTCCAGAATAATTATAGCACCCACCCAAATGTAACCCAAGGCTTATTTTGCTTAACAGGACTTCCCCAGTAACTTAGCCTACCAAGTAAAAGGTCTAATGAGTTAAAGACGTTTCACTTACAACTTAAATCTTGGGAAGGTTTGTTAAAACCTTAGTTCTAGCACATGCCTGAATAGAATTACAGATACCACAAAACTCAATTTTATTTTACCAAGGTGACAGTAAGAGATTTGAGAAGCAAATAATGTAGGGTTCTATAGTTACTAGTAAAACTTAGTTCCTTTAACATTGAGAAGTTTTAACTAGGTAGTGAAGACCTGATAACGACTAAACAGAAACTTTTTGTTTTCCAGACGAGAGAGAGAGAGAGAGAGAGAGAGAGAGAGAGAGAGAATATCTTTGTTTACTTTTTCTTATCCAGAGCAGATGAATAATACAAGAAAATATGTCTTTTTTTTTAACAGAGAGAAAGCAGTCTTTCAATATTATACTAGTGTATACTATTTTAAAGTCTATGTATTTTAATCTTAATCTGTCCTGACCACACCTAAAATTTCATTCCAAAGTTTTTCCTTCACAAACCTACAACTTTGCACTTAGACCCTGTCCCAAGCCATTTCTTTTAAACAACCAGTCTCGTCTAGGACAAAATTACCTTCTTTCACCTTTAACAAAGATGTATTCCCATTTCCTTATATCTTTCTTATATATCTTCTACTCTTTACAGACAGAGTTGTTTTCCTTAATTCCATCAGCCTCAATTACGTTTAGCAGAATTTCTCACTCTTAGAAACCTTACTCTCCAGGGAAGACAAAGTAGCAACCAATTGTGAACTGTTACATCAGAATTCTTTAGATGGCAAATTTATAGGAATTAACTAAGCACAAAACATGCTTACCCACAGATTTAAATACCTTTAGTTCCTTTGCAATAAGAAGTCAAAGCACAAACCTATGTCTAGTTATCAATGATTTAGCACTTTTATCCTATTTTGGGAAAGACTTAGATGTCTAATGATTTTTATTTTAGTATCTTTTGCTAACAAATTGCAACAGAGATAACACGAGTTTATTTGGCCTTCAGTAAATCTTGGTGGAATAAAAGTTTCACTTCTAGTGCAGATAACTTAAAAGACATGTCTGATGAGGGAACGGAAGGCAAGCTGAGGACAAAGCAGAAGCTGACACCCGGCAATCCCCTCCCCCTGGGATGTATACAACATTCCTCAGGCACTGAGGAATGGCTGCCCTAAAGGACAAAGAAACCATTAACCTATAGATACCACAATCCTGCAAGTCTCCCTCAGTTTGCAAACGTCTTAGCAGTTTACAAGAACAAAGCTATCAGTAACCTAGCTTCCAGAAGGGAATGTATGTAGACATCATGAAATTTCCTTACTACCTACAGCCCATTAACAAGTCCTTGAAAGAGGCAGAGTGACATTCCTCTGGGAACTCAGTGGCCTAGATGTTAATACTTTGCTGAGGGCCAACAACAGTCCTAGCCTGACGCCACCCCCTCCACCAAGATCCTGTAAGTCCACCTTAACATATAAAAATTCCTTTGGAAACTTCCTTTCTCTCTAATCCCTCCCCCCAAAAAATACCTGTTGGCAATCATCCCCCAAGCATATGGCCCACCGGTATACATCTGAAGGGTCTCGTGACTAAGGTTTTATTAGACGGTAATGCATGACTTTTTCCCAAAAATAGCTAGCCCCCTCAAGGTCCTGGAAACCTTGCTTCCAAAATTCTTTAGAGACTATCCCTAACCCCCTCGCAACTTGAGGGTATATAATGGGCCACTCCTCATGACCCTGGGGCAGTTCTTTCTGCCCACGGGTCCTATCCCCCTGCTTTAATAAACCACCTTTTTGCACCAAAGACGCCTCATTGGCTTCGGACTCCACCCCACTGAACCTCACCTGTATCCCACAACCTCATCATGTCTATCTTAATTAAACTGACAAAGTTAACTTGGGTTAAATACTGAACTATGTTCCACCTGGATCCTCCCCAATGTCAATTTTTTCTGAGACACTGGTGGGGAAATCTGGAGTAGGTGGTGTTTGGTCCAGGGGGTGCTCTTCTCGACCCTTCACACTGAAGGGAGAAGGAGCCATGGTGCCTCAGGCACTGAGGATGATCTAGAAGCCAGTTATGCAGGCCACACCCAAGGTGGTGTAGAACCAGGGGAGGGGGAAAGAGAAGAGGCAAAATGTTGCCAGAAGGCAGAGAAAGGAGTTCCTGGTTTCAGAGCTCATCAGCTCCAGCGTCATGTCTTCCCACCACCAAGGGGGATAGACAGTCCATGTCAGGCCAGAGAAGACAGGGGGTTTTGTCAGCTGCTTGGGAATATTTCTTAAAATCCCTGTCCTGGGAGACTAACCCCAGGTGACTCCAGTTATAGCCTGTCACCTTTCCATTAGCCCCCTTCTCCTTCTTACCGGGTCTCCTCCTGGGCTCTGTGCCTTGTGACCCTCTTACTGCCTTCTTTGCCTCCTTACTCACAATCCCAAGGCTAAGTTACCAATTAAGGTTTTTTTTTTTTTTTTTAAATAACATATTACTTATAACTCATCAAAGAGCAACTTTTAAACAATAAGGGTAAAGTAAGTTGAGTTTTAACAAATACGCAAATGGTATAAGATTGTCACCATAACTAAGATTAACTAATCTTAATAGAATCATGGAAAGTATATTTCAATGGGTATTACAATTGTCACACTCAAATACGGGAAGCAGAATGACATTTTAGACTATCATAGATTTTGAAGATTATTGGAAAATAATATCAAACATTTTCTGGGGAGTTACTAAACATTAGATATTTGTCTAAGCAATTAATAGACATAATCTAATTTGAATCTTAAACTCTGTTATGTAAACACTGCCTATACTTTGCAGATGAGGAACTAAGACACAGCAAGTTAGAAAAGCTGCTCAAGTCTCATCACTAGGAAGTGGTCGAAACAAATTTTGAAACCAAGTTGCAGGATTCCAGAACCCATACTTTTCCTCCTTGTGTTTGAATCGATGTTTCAGATTATCAGATTTTTTTAAAAAATAACATATTACTTATTTTCTATATGACCAAAGTTACATTATTTAAACTCTACAAGCGCACATGTTTGGTGTTTTGGGAAATTAAATGAAAGTATATGCCTAACACACTCAACATAAGGCCTGGTTTATCAGAGACACTCAGAATTCTTAGTCTCCTCTCCTCTTTCTTAAAGTCAAGGAGGAGGGCTCCTGTTATTTTACATTTCGTTTCTGTCTGGATCAAGTTTTCTGTGGGCTGTCAGAGCTGCTAATCAGTTATCTCTTCACACATGTCACTTAGAAGAAGCAGGAACACTCTTCCTGCAGCCCTTGGGCCCTTTAAATGCAGAGTGAGAGCCTCTGCCTGGTCTGTCCGTGCAGCAGCTCACTGTCAGCACCTTAGTGCAGTCTGACTGGCTCAGGAGCCTGGAGTTCTTGATAATCCAAGGAGAGAAATGTCTGCACCCTGACACTGATGCAGGGGCTGCCACTCCCAGGGGGCTGTGACCTGGGCCACACACAAATGCAGCATGCCAAAGGCTGAATCCACTTTGATGAAATCGGAGTCTTTCCTCTATAGGAGGGCTCATTGGACTCATTTAAACTGGGCTGTAATTCTCACTGGATCAGGCAGATCTTGGAAACACAATACTTTCACCATTCCTTTGAAATGCAATCAGCTATACAGGAATTTCATCCACAACTACTAAGTCACAATGTGACGTCTGGTCAGAACTGCATTCTGCCATATTTTATTCTGATTTCTTTCTTTCTTCTTTCTTTCTTTCTTTCTTTCTTTCTTTCTTTCTTTCTTTCTTTCTTTCTTTCTTTCTTTCTTTCTTTCTTTTTCTTTCTTTCTTTCTTTCTTCTTTCTTTCTTTTTTCTTTTCTTTCTTTCTTTCCTTCTTTCCTTCTTCCTCCCTTCCTCCCTCCCTTCCTCCCCTTCCTTCCTTTCTTTCTTTTTTTTTTTTTAGAGATTTCATTTATTTATTTGACAGCCAGAGACAGCCAGTGAGAGAGGGAACACAGGCAGGGGGAGTGGGACAGGAAGAAGCAGGCTCCCAGCAGAGGAGCTCGATGTGGGATCCCAGAACGCTGGGATCACGCCCTGAGCCAAGGCACACACTTAATGACTGCGCCACCCAGGCGCCCTTATTCTGATTTCTAAAACCATTGTTTCATGTAGAGTCTTCTGGCCAATCAAAAGAAATATTTCCAAACCTTAGTTTCCTTCCCATCTATCATTTCCTCTTCTCTGCAGCTCAGCCTCAGGCCTCGAGTCAGAGGAGGATGGCAGTCCCCACGCTTCCAGATGGGCTCATCTGTGTCCAGAGCTGATCCCTGATGCTGCGCCTTGCTGCTCCCAGGTGGGGCCTCCCTGATAAAGAGGCTCTGCTTCCTTACAGCCTTTGGGCTCTTTTACTTGGGTTACAGATATCCTACTCTGGCCCTTCCTATTAGCACAGAATCTGACTCACAGGGGCAGAGTTTGGGCTACCTGGATCCAAGAATCAATATAAGGTAATTGGTCAGGGTGTCTGGGAGTCCTGACCATAATTTTGTAAACGATCTGGACAGTGGGTACGTCGTAGGGCACCCTCGAAGGGCCAGTTGACCCCAAAGGTGTCCCATTCCAGTTCGCCTAATGTGTATAATTTTCCAGGAGACGTTTTGATCCCATAGTCTCCTGAGAATCCCTTCTTAAAATTTTGAGCATATAGTCTAGGACCGTGGGTTTTGAAGAACTTCTGTCCATGATGAACAGAGGCTCTCTTGCCCACCCTATGTGTTCCTCCCTGCCTCGGTGGCAGAAAGACAAACAAGGGTGGGTGTCCGTCCAAGGAGAGACCAATCAGATGCCTGCCTGTCCACTCTCCTGGAGGAGACGTGGGTGTCTCTTAGCCGTAGCGAGTCCATATAAACCTCAGACCGGCGTCCCGAAGGGCTCGCCCTAGACTCTATGAGGTCACCATAGAAAGAGGTTGGGGCCCACTCAGACTTCGTTGTCCCAAGACTGTGGAGCCACAGACATACACAGGCCATTCATTCACTCACGCCCTCACACCGAAGTTATTACAGGACCTCCCCCCCTAGGAGGCCCCCCCACCTGTGGAATTCCTTTCAGAAATTCCTTACTGTCCCCCCTTTCAGGAGGTTCCTGTCCTGTGGGACCTCCCCCATGGGAAGTCCCCAACGTGTGGAATTCCTTATGGAGATTCCTGGAAGGTGGCTGTGTTTCCCCTCTGCTCAGTGGAAGCAGGTCCTGACTACAGATTCCCAGGATGCTTACCGAGTCCAGATGACTTGCCAGGAGAGTTGATTGACTTCTCCTTGGAGTCCGGCTGGGGCAAGACTGCCCAGGGGGTCGGAACTCCAGGGTGAAGGAGGACCTGGAATACCGTCAGGTGGCATGTTGCCTTGCTTTGATCCCAAGTTCCTCCCTGCTCCAGTGCAGTCGAGCCACCGGCCAGTGGCTCAAGGCGCCAGAACAGTTGGAATCTCGCTGGGGACTCCAGAAATGTTGCGGAAAAATAAGAATCAGGCCGGCGAGAGACCAAGTGACACTCAGAAAAGTAGGAGAACTCGGATTTGTTTTGCGCCGGTGGACCCAGATGAGCGCCTGCTCCACATTCTGGGCCCCGGGGGCAACGGGATTACAGGGCTTTTATAGGGGAGTGCAGGCAGTCAGGCTCCAAGGGCTATGCTAGGTGGGTTTGAACTAGGGAAGTGGGGGCTGCTTTAGGTGGGAACAGTAGTGCAGGGAGCCTGTGGCAGGAAGCCTGTTTACAGAAGCAGAAATGGCTGGTTATCGCTTGCTCTCCGTAGGGCTTCTGGTTATCTCTAGCTTATTGTTAGTAACTTTCCATCTTCTGGGGCCTCCTGGCCTGGGCCTGCTCTGGGCAGTTTTCCTCTTCACACTAAATTATTAAAGAAAAGAGAGGTCCACAAAGGACCACAAAATCTTAGTTACACTGTGAGTGAAAATGTGAGTGTCAGTAAGCGCTATATGCCTCATTATCTTACAGGGAAATTGCTATTCAACCAAATGAGTTCAGCTGAGGATAAATCTCCAATCTGCTTTGTTTGAATTCAAATATTGTTTTTTGTCAAGTAATTAACAATAAGCAGTACAAAACACCCTCTGTAATGCTCTTACCCACAGCCACCAACTTTGTGAATGCCTAGTTAATCCACAAGCCTTCTGTATTTCCATTGTTTCTTTGTGAGGCAAAAAAAAAAAAAAAAAAAAAATCATCATGCTTACAGTCACAGTGATGTGGGAAACAAAGGCAGAAGGAACTGTAGATATGATTAAATGTCCTTATAATCTGCAGCCCATTGACAGATACTTGAAGCAGGCAGAGTGTAATATGTTCCTCCGGGAAGTTCCCAACTACCTTCATGTTAATGCCTTGCTAGAGGGAAAAATACCTTAACTTGACAATGGCAAGGCCTCCAGTATCTGGAGAGTCTTCTTTAACATATGAAAATCCTTTTGGAACTTCCCTTGTCTTTACTTTCCCCAACCCCAAAGTATATAATCAGTCAGTTGCCCCTTGCAACCCCAGGGTGGCCAGCAACTCTTTCTGCCCATGGGTCCCATCCCATGCTTCAATAAAATCACCCTTTTGCCCCAAAGGTGTCTCAAGAATTCTTTCTTGGCTGTCAGCTCCAGACCTCACCTACATCCCAAAACTACATCAACATTATTTGAGCTGTTGAAAAAAGCCAGCATGGGCTTGGGCAAAGGAGCCAAAATGTGTTAGTGCCTTGCCCAAAGGCACTGCCAGGATAGCTGGGGAAAAAAAAAAAAAAAAAAAAAAAAAACAACACTGGGACATGGTCTCCTCAGGTGTTAACAATTGCACAAAGAGCATTGCAGCAAAGCTTTGTGTGTCAAGTGCAGTGGATTGAAGTTATTTGTCCAATAAAGAAATGGTTTTCCAACCGGAGAATTGCATTTTATAAAAGCCACAACCTTACAAAGTTGCATTCGTGCTTGGAAATATGTGGGTGACTTTATACAAAAGCTAATTGAAATATGACTGGTGGGAGTCTTGGGGGTGCAGTGGGGCGCGGGGTAATCCCTGTGTTTCAAAAGGCTTCTCTGCAACTTGGGGTGTGAAAAACACTGTCTTTGGTAATAATACGGGTTGCCTCAGAGTTTATGATTTTCTCTTTGAGGCCCTCTAGATAGTTCTTGTCTGAGGAGTTGGTGAGGATGTTGAAAATAAATGCAAATATTCAAAGGAGTAAGTAAATCTTAAGTCCCTCAAATTGGGGGAGGAAGGAAGGATCTTACATTTATGATCTAGAGTTTCTTGTGGCTGTCCGCCTCTACACTCCAGTAGGAACAAATGTGATGGTCCTTTTTTCAGCGGGTTGATGTGATGAAGTAAAAGGACCCAAGAGGGGGCAGTGGACAATTTTATTAATTCCCAAATGTGTAACAATATTTGAAACTTTTCTGAATCTTTGCTAGGGTATTTCAACTGCGGTACTGATGTGGGAAACAAAGGCAGAAGAAAAATTATTAAATTTCCTTACAACCTACAGCCCATTGACAAGTCCTTGAAACAGGCAGAGTGACATTCCTCGAGGAACCCAATTGCCTCGATGTTAATACTTTGCTAAGGGCCAGAGGCAACCTTAGCCTGACCCCCAGGATCCCCTGAGACTACTTTAACGTACAAAAATTCCTTTGGAAACATCCTTTACCTCTAAACCCCCCAAGACACATGTTGGCAATCATCCCCCAAGCATATGGCCCACTGATACACATCTGAAGGGTCTCAGGACTCAGGTTTTCTCCGACGGTAATAAATGACCTTTTCCCAACAATAGCCTAGCCTCCTCAAGGTCCTGGAAACCTTGCCTCCAAAATTCCTTAGAGACTTCCGCTATCCCTAACCCCCTCCCAACTTGTGGGTATATAATGGGCCACTCCTCATGACCCTGGTGCAGCTCTTTCTGCCCACGGGTCCTGTCCCCCTACTTTAATAAACCACCATTTTGCACCAAAGACGTCTCAAGAATTCTTTCTTGGTCGTCGGCTCCGGACTCCACCCCACCTCACCCCACCGCACCCCACCTCACCTCACCGATATCCCACAACCCCATCAGAATGAGAATAAATGCATTTCTTGCTATAATAAGTACATCCCCTAGATTAATAGATTGCACTTTTTTTCTGTTTTGGGTTGTTTTTTTTTTTTTTTTTAATGGTTGTAGTTCGGTTTGTTTGTTTCAATGAAAAGGGGTTTATCTTGCCCTAATGAGTAAAAGCAACTTTACATAGTCCAAGGGATTTTAGTTGATACTAAGAGAATTTATGGTAGACCTAATATGTTAATGCAACACCAATACTAAACATTGTCATTTATTGTGTCTTATATTTTGACAAAGACAATCCCTAAACTCTGGACATGGGTTTGAATGTCAGTGCGTAACATTCCACACACTTAGTCATGCCAAATATTAGTTATAAATTGGAGTTAGCTAATTATCTTTGTCTAAAGGAGTTTTCTCCTATCTCTAGGAGGAGCAAGTGGTTGCAGCTCAAACCCAGGTGCCTAGGCTAAACTCCTACGAATAAGGAGACTTCAAGGCACTATCTTTGCTGGTGTTTACACTTCAAAGAGAAGGCTCCAAGGCCATTAAGAGGAACCTTTCTGGATCGCCATGCTGCCAAGGGGCTTATTTAGCTCTTAAAAAGGTCTAAATACATCTCAACAGAAGAGCTGAGGGTGCATTTACAAGTTTTCTAAAGGGAATGCGCTAAGGAACGGGTGGGGCAAGAGTGGCATTCCTTTTTGGCAATAAAGGAAACAGCAAATTTATTTTTCTGCAGTCTCACAAAAAGTTACTGGGCAAATACGAAGAACACCTTATTTACACGCCAGGCAAGAACCACCCCTTTTCTTTTCACCATACATTCCCATTGTTCTGTTAATCTTTCTGATTTAATCTATTAATTTTGTGTGATCTCAACCAAAAGGCCAGCAGAATATTCTGGTCATTTGAATCAGCATAGAGATCTCAAAAAAATTAAACAAAACAATATACTATATAGCCTAGAAATTCCAAAGGAGGAAGAGTAACAAGGGGACATCTGCTCTAGCAGAAAATAAACCAGAGGTTAATAGCTATTTTTTTTTTTTTTACCAGTACAAATAAGTTTATTGCAAATTGTTTATGGTGGGGTGAAAATAGTAAGCAACCTGAGAGGTTATCAGTAGGGATATTTTTATTGAATAAAATATATTCATACCATAGAGCAGTAAATTCTATGAAAAAAGTGATTTTTTATTTCTATATTTTGAACTGGAGATATGATCATTATATATTAAGGTAAAAAAAGCAAGTTTGCATATATATGTATCCATATGTCATATCTATGCATGAAACTTTACATTAAAAAACACATTTTACATAACATATATGTGTAATATATAAAGCTCATGTGAGCCAGATAAAGGTGAGAAAGCATTTGCAAATTAGTTATTACTGCTTAGTGTTTGGAATGGAGGTGAATGGAAAGAGGGTTTTACTCTGTGTTTGGCTTGTTGTAAATAGTATCTCTTAGGAATAATATTAATAATGATGATAAAAATCATAGCTAACATTTGATGAGAGTTTAAGATGTGGCAGAGACTGTCCTAAGAGCTTTCAGTCTCTTAGGATGGTAGTATTATCATCTTCACCATTTTATAGACAAAGGAATGAGGCTCTGAGGGGTTGGTCACTTGTCCAAGGCTGCACATTTAGTAACAGGCAGACCAAAATTTAAACCAAGTAGTTGTTTTGCAATGCTTATTCTCTAAAGAGAAGATTCCAATGAAAGATTTTTTTATTAATAAAAAATATAAGGGGAGCCTGGCTGGCTCAGTCAGTAGAACATGTGATTCTCGATCTTGGGGTTGTGAGTTCAAGCCCCACAATAACTATTTTTTTAGGTTTTTTTTTTTTTTTTTAAGATTGATTGATTGATTGATTGATTGATTTGTAAGAGAGCAAGCTTTAGGCAGAGAGAGAGGGAGAAGCAGACTCCCTGCTGAGCAGGGAGCTTGACTCAGGGCTGGATCCCAGGACTGTGGGATCATGACCTGAGCTGAAGGCAGACTCTTAACCAACTGAGCCACCCAGGTGCCCCTAATAAACTGTTTTAACTATCATTACACACCTTCATTTTATGAGTAAACATCAAAAGATCAAATAATTCTAAATTTTGCTGAGCCTTTTCGTGCATGTGTATGGAAATCTCACACATTGCTGGTAGATATATGAAATGGTACAAAAGCTCTGGATAAATCTTAGGAAGGTTCACACAAAGTTACCCATCCAGCTACCCTATGACCCAGAAATTTCACCCCTGGGTGTTGCCCAACTGAACTGAAGACTTAGGTTCACTTGGACATTTGAACTCAACTGTTCACAGCACTTATATTAGCAAAACCCTCAAACTGAAAGCAGTCCAAACAAGGTCACAGAAACTGGTAGTTTCGTAAGAACTTTAAGCTGAGTGAAAGAAGGTACATCACAATATGTAATGCGTGGTTTTCTTTACATGAAGCTCAAGCTCCGGCAAAACTCATCTCTCAATGATGGAAATTATGTCATTGATGGAGAAAATTGAGTGCACAGGCAAGTGTTAGGGTCGATAGGGTGATGGAAATATTTTATAACCTAACTGGGGAGGTAGTTACTCAGTTATAAGCATTTGCTCAAACTTCTCAACCTGGAAATTTAAGATCTGTGCATGGTATCTCACATAAGATCATACCTGACTTTTTGTTTTTAAGGAACGGAATATGAAATCAAATATCACCTAATTAAAATATTAGAACCCTCTGTTGAATTAAGCAAAGCATTGGAGACAGATCTATGCACACATGGAAAATGAATGCATGATAAAGTGACATTTCATATCATAGGGAAAAGTATTATCATTGAAACTTAATAGGTAATACATGCTTGTCTATTTAAATAAATCAAGGATGGATACCTACATTACTCTTCCACTAAAATATTTTGTAGATGGAACAATTATTTTCATGTTAGTAATAACTAATAGTTAATCCTTTACTAATGCCATCCTCTGTTCTAAGTATTTTATAGTCATTTTCTCATCAGACCCTTATATACCTTAATTTATTTACTTCTCACAACATCCCAGTGAGGTAGGTTTTCTTGTTGTTACATTATTATTGTTATCATCATCATCATCATGTTAATGGTGAGAACATCAAGGGCCACACAGGTACAGTAAATTGTCCAAGGTTAGGCATAGTAAGTTGCAGGGAAGGGAGTCAAATCCAGATTACAGCTAGAGGCCATGCTCTAGTTTGGTCCTTTTGTCTTTCTAAATATTTCTCAAAAGCTGGCATTTTAAAATATAGCAGATATCCATTACAAAAAGCAAGAATACTGGCTATCAATATATGCTTAAAAACAAACAAAAAGCCAAAAAGCCCTGCTAAAAATACATAGAAGCAGCAATTCCTTTCCAGGAATGTATGCTCCTCAGAAATGAATGTACATGTTCTCCCATGTACATGTATACAAATGGACAAGGAACAGTACTATCTGTAATGACTAAAACTAGAAAATGTCTATTCACATGTCCATCAAAAGTAGAATGAAATAGACACAGAAATTTCTAAAAGTAAGAAACAGAATGTCTGTGAAATTACATTAAGTAAAACAATCTAGACATGGTATTTTACATATCCATCTATTTCAAGTATAAGAAAAGGAAAATTAACCCATGGCGATGAAGGTCAGAGCAGTTAATTTCTGGACAACATGTGGAAAGAGAGGTTTTCAGTATAAAACACTTGCGTGTATAAATACACATATGTATGTGTACACACACACACACACACACATGTAATGTGTATAAACATTTTTAAAAATACAAAGTAATTCAGGAAGTTGTTTGAGAGAAATTGCAATATATATTTCTCATTTAGTTGGCATATAGCTCCGATTAAGCAATACTGTTTCCACAGCAAATTAGTCTGCCTAGTTAACTCTTTCTCTCTCTTTTTTTACTTTGACGTTTGTTTAAAAACATGGCATTTAGCTCTAATATGTACTGCCTTAGTGTTTCAACTTTATTATTTAAGGCATTGTTTTTTAAAAGCTTTGGAATATATGTATTGCAAAGTTGATTTTGATATACAATGTATATTTTAACCATCGATTTGTTTTTATTTTACAAAGCGATGATTTTCTTTGCAAAGTGCCAGTTTTCTGCTTTAGCCTATATGCGAAGTTTATACTGCCTTTGATTTAACTTTTCATTGACATGTACATTAGCTTAGCCACATAGCTGCCTCATTGTCCACCTGCCATGCCACTGCTCCCATAATCTGAATAGTTCATATTCTCAACATTCTTTCTCTACCTTTCACGTGTGTGTGTGTTAACTTAGGAGGTGGTGGAAACAAGTACTTTGTTAGAAGAAAATATTCAGAAGAAGCAGCAAAAATATGGGTGTCATATAGATATAAAAATGAACACGAATTTAATAAAGATTTTCTTTTACCAGATGGATGTTATAAACGGTTCAAAGTGAACGCCAAAGCGCGCAGACATGCGTAGAGGAGAGGAATTGAATTGCAGATGTCGCCAAACCGGTTTTTCCACAGCAGGGATGGGAGACAATATAAAGTAGCAAAGAAGACATCATTTACATATCTAGTAGTTAATTATCTGGGCATTACAAAGACGGGCAAAGTAGCTGAGAGACCAATGAACAGAACGTCTGTGAAGGGTTGCTTCAAAGGATAGGAAGTTGTCCATCACACTACATTTTGTCCGTGTTTCTCAGTACTATATTTTTGTTGCTGAGTTTAAAATAAAGAGTGAGAATTCTGTTATCTATGCTGACGAGTGGCAGATTATTAATTTATACTTGCAGCTATTCAATTTATTTAGAAGCGAATCTGTGGAACAACCAAAATTAGATATGACCATTGTTCTGTTAAAAGACAGATGGGTGGTCTTGGAACTCAAGCAGTTTCAGTAGTGTTAAGGTGATCTCTTGTCAAGGTAAGCAGCCATAAACCCAGACTGAATCAATTCAGAACGTCCTGTAATTCTTTATATGTTAAGCAAGTTTGCCCACTTTATTTTGAAATTAAGTGACGCATAAAATAATAGCAAAATTAATATGAATAGGGCCTCTGTTAGCTAGAGTAAGGAAATCACTATGGAAAATAAGCATCAGAAAGTCCCAGCTGTTGCTTAGGGTAAAAGGGAGGGTCAGCCCACAGCTGTGTAGCCAAGGTTTCTCGGCTGTCACGGAAGCTTGTGGAGCTGCAGTGCTGCTCCTGCTGCAGCAGCGAACTGGCTACGTTCACGGGTTGTGAGGAGCTTAGCTGGTCCTCCATTCCTGAGTGCGCAGCCCTAGTATGGCTGTTCCTGTAGGTGAAGGGGTACCACGTCTCATCCACGCGCACCTGCCTGCATAGCGTGGAGGAAGAAGCTGAAGGTAGCAATTTGTCATCTTTCTGTGGCGTGGCCTTCCGACGGGGTCGATATTTATAGTCTGGGTATTTCTGTCGGTGCATGGCCTGTAGTCTCTGTGCCTCCTCAAAAAATGGCCATTTTTCGGCTTCCGTAAGCATTTTCCACTGGTACCCCAGCTGCTTGCTGATCTCTGAGTTTTGCATTTGGGGATTCTCTAGAGCCACCTTGCGCCTTTGATCACGAGACCACAGCATGAATGCGTTCATGGGTCGTCTGACGCGGTTCTGGCCGCTGTCTCTACTATTTCCTTCGGTTTCACACCGGTAATTTGAGGTAGGATTGTTCATCCAAAATTCCGAAAATGTTCTTCCAAAAGCAAGGATATTTCGTTGTTGTACCGCTGCACAGTGATCATCGCTGTTCAATACTCCGAACATAGCGGAAACGTAAAATTACAACGGTTAAAAGAAAAGGGGTTGGGGCTATGTAGCAACGTTGGAAGGTGTAAGCTTTCGGGCAATTATCTAGACGCTGGCGCTGTAACTTTTGTTTCTAAAATACTCGTTTCTCCTCCCAGCACCTTGCCGCAAACCCGCCCCCTGACCGTCAGCCAAAGCCCAACCTATGCATTCTCAAGCAAAACTTCCAAATAAGGTCACACAACACTGCCTAACTGCTCTACATCTAATTCGCAGCGCTGAAGTCTCTATGCCTCTCTTTAAGAATTGAAACAAACTTTGTTATTATTAATTTATTTTATTATTCCTTTAAATCAAAGGAGGAATGTGCAGCAAAGATTGCAAATTGTTTATCAAAAGTGAAAGTTATGTTTAAAAAACAAACCTTAAAGATAATGTAATTCTACTAGCTATTAAAACACCACAGGATACTGAATTCGTATTAACCATCATCGTGTTTCTTCACTTCTACTTAAACTACAATTCAAAATTCTATGCCAGTTTTCCACTGCCAAATAACTAGTAATTCTATTCTGTTATCTATACTGATGGTTAACGGAATGCAAATATATATTTACAGCCAATAGTTATGGCCAGTCTGTACAATAACTAAATTTTGATATAAAAATTGTACAACTAAAACAGGAAACAAAACAAACAACAAACTAACCAACAGCGGCAACAACAAAAACACATGACTTTGGAACTCAAGCAGTTCCAGGGGTGTTCAGGTAACACTGAAGAGACTGATTTGTTCTCCATAGACTCTACACAGTTATACCTGCGTCACTGTCTTCTGCACTTTCACATAACTGATAACCAAAATAAAAAAACAGAACAAAACAAAGCAAAACAAAAAAGATTTTACAAATCTAGATTCACTTTCTAAATTAGAGCCACCAACTTATCATCTTTTATATTTTACTTCAACCTTAGCGCAAAATTAAAAAAGTCATATTTTACCAAGTCATATTTTTACCTCCTCCAAATAAATTCTGAAGCCAGACTTGAAAATTATCATAGAATATGGTCATGTAATACCATAGGGCGAAACTTTCCCCATGCAAATCTTAAAAGCATATTTGCAAAATGGGACTAACAACCATGCATTGCACAGGACACAGCCTGTTAAAAAAAATAAAATAAAAACAAAAAACAAGGTCTCACCAAGACTGACTAAGAATGATGCCAAAATCCCCAGGGAAATGAAATGATTCATTGCAAGCTATAATTCACATCGCCAGATGTGATTTATGCAATAAATGTTATGATGCATTGGTACTAAAAACTCCAAACAAAGATTAACTTTACTCTCAAAATATGTGTATCGACCCCATACTTTGTATCTTACTCATCTAATAGAGTTTAGTAGTAGTCAAGATCCGAATAAAATGGTAATATATTGTTACCT
>NC_079874.1:1087314-1212314 GCF_023065955.2 Ursus arctos
CAAACTGTCTCCTCAGGCCCTACACAGCCAGGCTGCGGCCCCATGCCCAGGCGCCCCCCCACCCCCCGTTTGCTCCCTCCGTGTCTCTCCCCTCTATGTGCGTCCCACCCTCTCCCTCGCTCCCCTCTGCCCTCCCTCTGTGTCCCTTCCTCCTGTGTGGGTATCTCTGTCTCTGTCTCTCCTTTGCTTTCCCCCCCCCCCCGTTGCCACCCAACCCCCTTCCCTCCCTCTCTCGCTGAACCTAACGGGCCCTCCCTTTGCCCTGTGGGTGTGCAGCCAGGCTAAGGGAGATGAGTGGCCCCTTTGTGGGCGCAGAAGGCCCCTCCAGGACACAGGCCTGCAGGCCAACACATATGCAAACACGGCCCTGAGAGCGCGACCGACCACATCTGGACACCCAAAGCAGTCACTGCCTGCCTGCCAAACACACAGGCCAGGGTGACGGTGGAAGGGAGAACAGGCAGGCCCTTGACCTTGTCCTGCCGGGCGCAGACCCTCTCGGAGGCACTGGAAGCCAAGGCACCTGCTGGTATTGAGCAGCTGTGATGAAAGAGCAGGAGCTGAGTGGCTTGGGAGGGCAGCAGGGCCTGGTGGTTCTACCCGTGCCCTGTTTGGGGCCCTTCCTCTCCCCGGGAAGGGCTGGGTTGGTCCTGGCTCTCCTTCCATAGCGCTGAAGGCGAGGCTCCTTGACCCAAGGCAGATCCTGAATCACCCCCAGATATCAGCCGTGACGGGTGACCAGGACAAAGATGTGCTCAGCTACATGACCGATTTGGAGGTCAGCACTGGGAGTGGGTGGCGGGGGTAGGACCACTGGGAGTGGAATTTGGGCAAGGGAGGGCCCGGTAGTATTGTTCAGCGGAGGATGCAGGGAGCATCTCGGGACCCGTGGAGGACAAGTCCCCTTCCCCTCGTCTTTCTTTTATGTTGCAGGTGGAGGAACTGGGCCGTCCCAAGGACCACAGCAGGTTGATGTTCTTCTTTGGGAACAACCCCTACTTCCAGAACAAAGTGATCCTTAAGGAGTATCACCTTAGCATTGCCGGTAGGAGTGGGCTAGAGCTTCGAGGGTGCCGGGGGCGGGCCGGCGGGGGCAGGTGGGCACTCGGGAGGAGCAGGGAGTGTGCAGGGACACAAGTGGAAGCCAGAGCCGGCACAGGAGGGAGAGAGGCTGAGAGGAGAGCGGGAGAGAGGGCGACAGGGTGTGGGTCCTAGGCAGTGCAGAGCCTCCCCTGAATTTTCCCTTCCTGCAGGATACAGGGCGACTCGGTCCACTCCAGTGCAGTGGTTCTGGGATGAAGAACGTGGAGCTCCCAGCCGAAGACTCGACTCCACCAGCCTTACCTTCTTCAAGTGGTTGTGCGACCCCAGCTGCCCAGGGTCTAACAAGATTGCCGAGGTGGGGCCGCTGAGGCCTTCATTAGCATTGGTGATGGCAATGGGGGCAGCCTGGGAAGGGGTCCCGGGCCCCGTGCTCACCTGGGCGGTTTCCCCTACCAGATCATCATCGAGGACCTGTGGCGCAATCCCTTGCGGTACTACCTGAGGCAGGGAGGCAGCCGACGACACTGAGCAGACAGGAGGACCTGTCGGTGAGCAGCCGGGCCACTGCGTCCTGAAATATGTGTGGGAGGTGCCAGGGCACAGTCGGGTTTGGGACTCAGTTTGGAAACTGAGGCTCAGAGGACCCTGGGCCCCGGATCACCCAGGGAGCGGCTGGAGGGAGAGTAGGGACCCTGGCGAGGGAACTCAGGGCACACACCCAGGGCAGGGTGTCCACTGGGGCAAGTTCATCCGGTGAGCCAGGTGGGAGCCAGAAAGTCTCAGGTCGTTCGGGGGAAGCAAGGCTCCTCCACCCCATTTCTCTGAACACTCACCCATGGCCGTCCGCCGGGTCCTCAGTTCTCCTGCTGGCTTTTCAGGTGGGGACAGTCTGCCAAAGTTTTCGAGTGGGGCTCCCTTGTCCCGAGACGCTCCGACGTCCCTCCGTGTTACGGACCACCCCGTGGCCTCCCAGAGCCACACGGCCATTCTTGGCAATGGTACTAGGCCATCTGGAGGAGGGTGGTGAAGCCCTAGAGGAGGAGGAAGCGGGATCCCACAAGGACAGGGCCCTCGGTCACCGCCACCTTAGCGATCCTCGGCATGAGGCAGTGTCACGAACACCTCCCTTGTGCCGTCCGTGTGTCGTGTGTTTGTGTGTGTGTGTCGCGGGCACGGCAGCTGTGCGGACGTGGACACCGCAGAGCATCAGAGTTGGACCAACGAGAAGCAGTGGAGGAGGCGTCCAGCGTTGTGAGAGACGGGTGGACGAGTCTACGTGGTGCTCTGCCCGCACAGGACAGACGTGGGGGAACAGCTCTTCAGGGCCAGCTCTTGAGAGTGTCCAGCACCCAGATCGCCAGGGATGGCGGGCGAGTCATAAACCAGTTCAGAAGCCCTATGTGTCTGTGTGTGGATGTGTATGGGGGACCCAGCACACGGCCAGTAGGAGATCAGCCCTGGCCTGTGGGATTCCGTGTGTGCGGGGGATGTAAGGCACGGGGGCAGGGCAGGGCAGGGCTTGGTTGTGGAGAGACCACCACTCTTGCTCGGCAGGTCAGGGAGAAGGATGGGAAAGGGCACACCTCTCTACATGGGAGCCGTGCTCTTCAGGGCAGGGGAAGGGGCGTGCTGAGCGGGGCACTCGTGGCCCTGTGGCTCTGCTACCGCCCCGTTCACCCCGCTTGGAGAGCTTCTCCCTGTACCCTTTCTTCTGGAAGCGTGCCCCGCATTGCTGTGATGCCGTCCCGTGCATGCTTCCTCTAGTCAGGATCACCACAAAACCACGTGTCCCTGGAGGACTAAGGAGGCGGTTCCTCAGGGTCCCTCACGGTCCCTCCAAACCCACGTCCCGTCCCTCTGCACCACCCTCCCACAGGCGTGCATGTGTGTGTGTGTGTGTGTGTGTGCGTGCGTGTGTGTATGCCTATGCACCTGTGCGTGCCTCTGGTTGGAGACTGTGTGTGTATTGTGTGTTTCTCATTTTACACAAGCACAGGTGCGTGTACTAGAGAGGTCAAGGGTGCATACCTCTGTGTCTGCCCACTTGTGTGCCTGTGTGAATTTTCTCTCTGTGTGTTTTTTTTAAAGATCTTATTTATTTATTTAACCGACAGAGACACAGCGAGAGCGGGAACACAGGCAGGGTGGTGGAGAGGTAGGAGCAGGCTGGCAGAGGTCGAGCCTGATGGGCTCGATCCGAGAACGCCGCGAGATCACCCTGAGCCGCAGGCAGACGCTTAATGACTGAGCCACCCTGGCTCCCCTGTCTCTTTGGGTTTTTGTATGCATGGATACCTGTGTGTCTATGTTTGTCTGAGTGTCTCTGTCAGCCAGATGGTTTGGGGAGAATTGTGTATGCTTCAGCGCAGAAGACCGTGTATGTTCATTGGGTGTGTTCCCCATGCCTCTGTGTGTGTGTGTGTGTGTGTGTGTGTGTGTGTGTGAGGCCCACTGTGTATGCCTGTAAGAAAATGACCATGGGTGTTTCTGTGTATTTGTTGTGTATGTGTGTGTTGTGGGACCACGTTTGTGAGCTTGCTATGGCGGTGCCGTGTGTACATGGCTCTGCCACAGACCTAGTGAGAGTGCTGTGTGTTTGAGTGTGTGTGTGTGTGTGTGTATGTGTGTGTGTGTGTTTGGGGGAGCCCACTGTGTATGCCTGTAAGAAAAAGTCGATGGGTGTTTGTGTGTGTTTTTTATATATGTGTGTGTCGGGACCACGTTTGTGAGTATGTTAGGGCAGTTCCAAGTGTTGATGCCTCTGCCGGAGACCAGTGTGAGTGCTGTGCTGTGAGTGTGATAGTGTGTGTGTGTGTGTGTGTGTGTGTGTGTGTGTTTGGGGAAACCCCACTCTGTCTGCCTGTAACAAAAAGTTGATGGGTGTTTGTGTGTGTTTCTTGTGTATGTGTGTGTCGGGACTACGTTTGTTTGTATGTTAGGGCAGATTCAACTGCCAGTGTGAATGCTGTGTTGTGAGTGTGATAGTGTGTGTGTGTGTGTGTTTGCGGAAACCATTGTGCATGACTGTAAGTAAAAGTCAATGGGAGTTTGTGTGTGTTTCTTGTGTATGTGTGTGTCAGGACCACGTTTGTGAGTATGTTAGGGCAGTTCCAACTGTTGATGGCTATGCCGGGGACCCAGTGTGAGTGGTGTGTTGTGCGTGTGATAGTGTATGTGTGTGTGTGTGTGTGTGTGTGTTTTGCTGGATACCATTGTGTATGTCTGTAAGAAAAAGTCGTAGGGTGTTTTTCTGTGTTTCTTCTGCATGTGTGTTTCGGGACCACGTTTGTGAATATGTTAAGGTACTTCCAAGTTTTTATGGCTCTGCTGGAGATCCAATGTGAGTGCTCTGTCGTGAGTGTGACTTTTGTGTGTGTGTGTGTGTGTGTGTGTGTGTGTGTGTGTTTGCAGGAAACCATTGTGTATGCCTGCAAGAAAAAGTCGATGGGTGTTTGTGTGTGTTATTTGTATATGTGTGTGTCAGGACCATGTTTGTGATTATGTTAAAGCAGTTCCAAGTGTTGACGGCTGTGTTGGAGACCCAGTGTGAGTGCTGTGTTGTGAGTGTGATAGTGTGTGTGTGTCTGTGTGTGTTTCAGAACCCCCTGTGTACCCCTGTAAGAAAAACTCAATGGGTGTTTGTGTGTGTTTCTTGTGTATGTGTGTGTCGGGAAAACGTTTGTGAGTATGTTAGGGCAGTTCAAAGTGTTGATGGCTCTGCCGAGGCCCAGTGTGAGGCGAGTGTGACAGTGTGTGTGTGTGTGTGTGTGTGTTAGTTTAAGGGAAACCATGGAGTATGCCTGTATGAAAAAGTCGATGGGTGTTTGTGTGTGTTTCTTCTGTATGTGAGTTTGGGGACCACGTCTGTCAGTGTTTCAGGGCAGTTCCAAGTGTTCATGGCTGTGCTGGAGATCCAGTGTGATGGCTGCGTTGTCAGGGGGACAGTGTGTGTGCGTGTGTGGGTGTGTGTGTGTTTGCGGGAAACCATTGTGTATGCCCGTAAGAATAAATCGATGGGTGTTTGTGTGAGTTTCTTTTGTATGTGTGTGTCGAGACCTCATTTGTGAGTATGTTAGGGCAGTTCCAAGTGTTCATGACTCTGCTGGATACGCACTGTGAGTGCTGTGTTGTGAGTGTGATAGTGTGTGTGCGTGTGTGTTTGCGGGAAACCATTGTGTACGCCTGTAAGAAAATGTCGATGGGTGTTTGTGTGTTTCTTGTGTATGTCTGTGTTGGGAAAACGTTTGTGAGTATGTTAGGGCAGTTCCAAGTGTTGATGTCTCTGCCGAGGTACAGAGTGAGTGCTGTGTTGTGAGTGTGAGAGTGTGTGTGTGTGTGTGTGTGTGTGTTTTCGGGTAACCATTGTGTATGCCTGTATGAAAAAGTCGATGGGTGTATTTGTGTGTTCTTGCGTATTGAGTTTCAGATCCACATTTGTGAGTGTGTGAGGGCAGTTCCAAGTGTTCATGAGTTTGCTGGATATCCAGTGTGAGTGTGTGTTGTGAGTGTGACAGTGTGTGTGCGTGTCTGTGTGTGTGTTTGTTGGAAACCAGTCTGTATGCGTATAAGAAAAATTCGATGGGTGTTTGTGTGTGTTTCTTCTGTATGTGTGTGTCGGGACCACATTTGTGAATATGTTAGGGCAGTTCCAAGTGTTGATGGGTCTGCTGGAGACCCAGTGAGAGTGCTGTGTTGTGAGTGTGACAGTGTGTGTGTGTCTGTGTGTCTGTGTGTGTATTTGGGGGAACCCCACAGTGTATGCTTCTAAGAAAAAGTCGATGGGTGTTTGTGTGTGTTTCTTGTGTATGTGTGTGTCGGGACCACGTATGTGAGTATGTTGTGGCAGTTCCAAGTGCCAGTGTGAATGCTGTGCTGTGAGTGTGGCAGTGTGTGTTTCTGTGTGTGTTTGTGTTGGTGGGAAAACATTGCGTATGCCTGTAAGAATAAGTCGATGGATGTTTGTGTGAGTTTCATGTGTATGTGTGTGTCGCGACCACATTTGTCAATATTTTAGGGCTGTTCCAAGTGTTGATGGTTCTGCTGGATACCCATTGTGAGTGCTGTGTTGTAAGTGTGACTGTGTGTGTGTGTGTTCGCGGGAAACCGTTGTGTATGAATGTAAGAAAAAGTCGATGGGTGTTTGTGTGTGTTTCTTGTGTATGTGTGTGTCGGTAAAACGTTTGTGAGTATGTTAGGGCAGTTCCAAGTGTTGATGGCTCTGCCGAGGCCCAGTGTGCATACTGTGCTGTTAGTGTGACAGTGTGTGTGTGTGTGTGTGTGTGTGTGTGTGTTTGGGAAAACCCCACTCTGTCTGCCTGTAACAAAAAGTTGATGGGTATTTGTGTGTGTTTCTTCTGTATGTGTGTGTCGGGACCACGTTTGTTTGTATGTTAGGGCAGATTCAAGTGCCAGTGTGAATGCTGTGTTGTGAGTGTGATAGTGTGTGTGTGTGTGTTTGCGGAAACCATTGTGCATGAATGTAAGTAAAAGTCAATGGGAGTTTGTGTGTGTTTCTTGTGTATGTGTGTGTCGGGACCACGTTTGTGAGTATGTTAGGGCAGTTCCAACTGTTGATGGCTATGCCGGGGACCCAGTGTGAGTGCTGTGTTGTGAGTGTGAGACTGTGTGTGTTTGTGTGTGTGTGTGTGTGTGTGTTTTCGGGTAACCATTGTGTATGCCTGTATGAAAAAGTCGATGGTTGTATTTGTGTGTTCTTGCGTATTGTGTTTCAGATCCACATTTGTGAGTGTGTGAGGGCAGTTCCAAGTGTTCATGAGTTTGCTGGATATCCAGTGTGAGTGTGTGTTGTGAGTGTGACAGTGTGTGTGGGTGTCTGTGTGTGTGTTTGCAGGAAACCAGTCTGCATGCCTATAAGAAAAATTCGATGGGTGTTTGTGTGTGTTTCTTCTGTAGGTGTGTGTCGGGACCACATTTGTGAATATGTTAGGGCAGTTCCAACTGTTGATGGCTCTGCTGGAGACCCAGTGAGAGTGCTGTGTTGTGAGTGTGACAGTGTGTGTGTGTGTGTGTGTGTGTGTTTGGGGGAACCCCACAGTGTATGCTTCTAAGAAAAAGTCGATGGGTGTTTGTGTGTGTTTCTTGTGTATGTGTGTTTCGGTAAAACATTTGTGAGTATGTTAGGGCAGTTCCAAGTGCCAGTGTTAATGCTGTGTTGTGAGTGTGGCAGTGTGTGTTTCTGTGTGTGTTTGTGTTGGCGGGAAAACATTGTGTATGCCTGTAAGAATAAGTCGATGGATGTTTGTGTGAGTTTCATGCGTATGTGTGTGTCGCGACCACATTTGTCAATATTTTAGGGCAGTTCCAAGTGTTGATGGTTCTACTGGATACCCATTGTGAGTGCTGTGTTGTAAGTGTGACTGTGTGTGTGTGTGCTCGCGGGAAACCATTGTGTATGCCTGTAAGAAAAAGTCGATGGGTGTTTGTGTGTGTTTCTTGTGTATGTGTGTGTCGGTAAAACGTTTGTGAGTATGTTAGGGCAGTTCCAAGTGTTGATGGCTCTGCCAAGGCCCAGTGTGCGTACTGTGCTGTTAGTGTGACAGTGTGTGTGTGTGTGTGTGTGTGTGTGTGTGTGTTTTGGATAACCCCACTCTGTCTGCCTGTAACAAAAAGTTGATGGGTGTTTGTGTGTGTTTCTTGTGTATGTGTGTGTCGGGACCACGTTTGTTTGTATGTTAGGGCAGATTCAGGTGCCAGTGTGAATGCTGTGTTGTGAGTGTGATAGTGTGTGTGTGTGTGTTTGCGGAAACCATTGTGCATGACTGTAAGTAAAAGTCAATGGGAGTTTGTGTGTGTTTCTTGTGTATGTGTGTGTCAGGACCACGTTTGTGAGTATGTTAGGGCAGTTGCAACTGTTGATGGCTATGCCGGGGATCCAGTGTGAGTGCTGTGTTGAGCGTGTGATAGTGTATGTGTGTGTGTGTGTGTGTGTGTGTGTGTGTTTTGCTGGATACCATTGTGTATGTCTGTAAGAAAAAGTCGTAGGGTGTTTTTGTGTGTTTCTTCTGCATGTGTGTTTCGGGACTACGTTTGTGAATATGTTAAGGTAATTCCAAGTGTTGATGGCTCTGCTGGAGACCCAATGTGAGTGCTCTGTCGTGAGCGTGACTTTTGTGTGTGTGTGTGTGTTTGTGTGTGTGTGTGTGTTTGCAGGAAACCATTGTGTATGCCTGCAAGAAAAAGTCGATGGGTGTTTGTGTGTGTTATTTGTATATGTGTGTGTCAGGACCATGTTTGTGATTATGTTAAAGCAGTTCCAAGTGTTGACGGCTGTGTTGGAGACCCAGTGTGAGTGCTGTGTTGTGAGTGTGATAGTGTGTGTGTGTCTGTGTGTGTTTCAGAACCCCCTGTGTACGCCTGTAAGAAAAACTCAATGGGTGTTTGTGTGTGTTTCTTGTGTATGTGTGTGTCGGGAAAACGTTTGTGAGTATGTTAGGGCAGTTCAAAGTGTTGATGGCTCTGCCGAGGCCCAGTGTGAGTGCTGTGTTGCGAGTGTGACAGTGTGTGTGTGTGTGTGTGTGTGTTAGTTTAAGGGAAACCATGGAGTATGCCTGTAAGAAAAAGTCGATGGGTGTTTGTGTGTGTTTCATTTGTATGTGAGTTTGGGGACCACGTCTGTCAGTGTGTCAGGGCAGTTCCAAGTGTTCATGGCTGTGCTGGAGATCCAGTGTGAGTGCTGCGTTGTCAGGGGGACAGTGTGTGTGCGTGTGTGGGTGTGTGTGTGTTTGCGGGAAACCATTGTGTATGCCCGTAAGAATAAATCGATGGGTGTTTGTGTGAGTTTCTTGTGTATGTGTGTGTCGAGACCTCGTTTGTGAGTATGTTAGGGCAGTTCCAAGTGTTGATGGCTCTCCTGGATACGCACTGTGAGTGCTGTGTTGTGAGTGTGAGAGTGTGTGTGTGTGTGTGTTTGTGTTTTCGGGTAACCATTGTGTATGACTGTATGAAAAAGTCGATGGGTGTATTTGTGTGTTCTTGCGTATTGTGTTTCAGATCCACATTTGTGAGTGTGTGAGGGCAGTTCCAAGTGTTCATGAGTTTGCTGGATATCCAGTGTGAGTGTGTGTTGTGAGTGTGACACTGTGTGTGCGTGTCTGTGTGTGTGTTTGCAGGAAACCAGTCTGTATGCCTATAAGAAAAATTCGATGGGTGTTTGTGTGTGTTTCTTCTGTATGTGTGTGTCGGGACCACATTTGTGAATATGTTAGGGCAGTTCCAAGTGTTGATGGCTCTGCTGGAGACCCAGTGAGAGTGCTGTGTTGTGAGTGTGACAGTGTGTGTGTGTCTGTGTGTGTGTGTGTGTTTGGGGGAACCCCACAGTGTATGCTTCTAAGAAAAAGTCGATGGGTGTTTGTGTGTGTTTCTTGTGTATGTGTGTGTCGGGACCACGTATGTGAGTATGTTGTGGCAGTTCCAAGTGCCAGTGTGAATGCTGTGTTGTGAGTGTGGCAGTGTGCGTTTCTGTGTGTGTTTGTGTTGGCGGGAAAACATTGTGTATGCCTGTAAGAATAAGTCGATGGATGTTTGTGTGAGTTTCATGTGTATGTGTGTGTCGCGACCACATTTGTCAATATTTTAGGGCAGTTCCAAGTGTTGATGGTTCTGCTGGATACCCATTGTGAGTGCTGTGTTGTAAGTGTGACTGTGTGTGTGTGTTCACGGGAAACCATTGTGTATCCCTGTAAGAAAAAGTCGATGGGTGTTTGTGTTTGTTTCCCTTGTATGTGTGTGTCGGTAAAACGTTTGTGAGTATGTTAGGGCAGTTCCAAGTGTTGATGGCTCTGCCGAGGCCCAGTGTGCGTACTGTGCTATTAGTGTGACAGTGTGTGTGTGTGTGTGTGTGTGTGTGTGTGTGTGTGTGTTTGGGGAAACCCCACTCTGTCTGCCTGTAACAAAAAGTTGATGGGTGTTTGTGTGTGTTTCTTGTGTATGTGTGTGTCGGGACCACGTTTGTTTGTATGTTAGGGCAGATTCAAGTGCCAGTGAGAATTCTGTGTTGTGAGTGTGATAGTGTGTGTGTGTGTGTGTTTGCGGAAACCATTGTGCATGACTGTAAGTAAAAGTCAATGGGAGTTTGTGTGTGTTTCTTGTGTATGTGTGTTTCGGGACCACGTTTGTGAGTATGTTAGGGCAGTTCCAACTGTTGATGGCTATGCCGGGGACCCAGTGACAGTGCTGTGTTGTGAGTGTGACAGTGTGTGTGTGTGTCTCTTTGTGTGTGTGTGTTTGGGGGAACCCCACAGTGTATGCTTCTAAAAAAAGTCGATGGGTGTTTGTGTGTGTTATTTTTATATGTGTGTGTCAGGACCATGTTTGTGATTATGTTAAAGCAGTTCCAAGTGTTGACGGCTGTGTTGGAGACCCAGTGTGAGTGCTGTGTTGTGAGTGTGATAGTGTGTGTGTGTCTGTGTGTGTTTCAGAACCCCTGTGTACGCCTGTAAAAAAAACTCAATGGGTGTTTGTGTGTGTTTCTTTTGTATGTGTGTGTCGGGAAAACGTTTGTGAGTATGTTAGGGCAGTTCAAAGTGTTGATGGCTCTACCGAGGCCCAGTGTGAGTGCTGTGTTGCGAGTGTGACAGTGTTTGTGTGTGTGTGTGTGTGTGTTAGTTTAAGGGAAACCATTGACTATGCCTGTATGAAAAAGTCGATGGGTGTTTGTGTGTGTTTCTTCTGTATGTGAGTTTGGGGACCACGTCTGTCAATGTGTCAGGGCAGTTCCAAGTGTTCATGACTGTGCTGGAGATCCAGTGTGAGTGCTGCGTTGTCAGGGGGACATGTGTGTGCGTGTGTGGGTGTGTGTGTGTTTGCGGGAAACCATTGTGTATGCCCGTAAGAATAAATTGATGGGTGTTTATGTGAGTTTCTTGTGTATGTGTGTGTCGAGACCTCGTTTGTGAGTATGTTAGGGCAGTTCCAAGTGTTGATAGCTCTGCTGGATATGCACTGTGAGTGCTGTGTTGTGAGTGTGATAGTGTGTGTGCGTGTGTGTTTGCGGGTAACCATTGTGTACGCCTGTAAGAAAATGCCGATGGGTGTTTGTGTGTTTCTTGTGTATGTCTGTGTTGGGAAAACGTTTGTGAGTATGTTAGGGCAGTTCCAAGTGTTGATGTCTCTGCCGAGGTACAGAGTGAGTGCTGTGTTGTGAGTGTGAGAGTGTGTGTCTGTGTGTGTGTGTGTTTTCGGGTAACCATTGTGTATGCCTGTATGAAAAAGTCGATGGGTGTATTTGTGTGTTCTTGCGTATTGTGTTTCAGATCCACATTTGTGAGTGTGTGAGGGCATTTCCAAGTGTTCATGAGTTTGCTGGATATCAGGTGTGAGTGTGTGTTGTGAGTGTGACAGTGTGTGTGCGTGTCTGTGTGTGTGTTTGCAGGAAACCAGTCTGTATGCCTATAAGAAAAATTCGATGGGTGTTTGTGTGTGTTTCTTCTGTATGTGTGTGTCGGGACCACATTTGTGAATATGTTAGGGCAGTTCCAAGTGTTGATGGCTCTGCTGGAGACCCAGTGAGAGTGCTGTGTGATGAGTGTGACAGTGTGTGTGTGTCTGTGTGTGTGTGTGTTTGGGGGAACCCCACAGTGTATGCTTCTAAGAAAAAGTTGATGGGTGTTTGTGTGTGTTTCTTGTGTATGTGTGTGTCGGGACCACGTATGTGAGTATGTTGTGGCAGTTCCATGTGCCAATGTGAATGCTGTCTTGTGAGTGTGGCAGTGTGTGGTTCTGTGTGTGTGTGTTGGCGGGAAAACATTGTGTATGCCTGTAAGAATAAGTCGATGGATGTTTGTGTGAGTTTCCTGTGTATGTGTGTGTCGCGACCACATTTGTCAATATTTTAGGGCAGTTCCAAGTGTTGATGGTTCTGCTGGATACCCATTGTGAGTGCTGTGTTGTAAGTGTGACTGTGTGTGTGTGTGTTTGCCGGAAACCATTGTGTATGCCTGCAAGAAAAAGTCGATGGGTGTTTGTTTGTGTTATTTGTATATGTGTGTGTCAGGACCATGTTTGTGATTATGTTAAAGCAGTTCCAAGTGTTGACGGCTGTGTTGGAGACCCAGTGTGAGTGCTGTGTTGTCTGTGTGATAGTGTGTGTGTGTCTGTGTGTGTTTCAGAACCCCCTGTGTACGCCTGTAAGAAAAACTCAATGGGTGTTTGTGTGTGTTTCTTGTGTATGTGTGTGTCGGGACCACGTATGTGAGTATGTTGTGGCAGTTCCAAGTGCCAGTGTGAATGCTGTGTTGTGAGTGTGGCAGTGTGTGTTTCTGTATGTGTTTGTGTTGGCGGGAAAACATTGTGTATGCCTGTAATAATAAGTCCATGGATGTTTGTGTGAGTTTCACGTGTGTGTGTGTGTCACGACCACATTTGTCAATATTTTAGGGCAGTTCCAAGTGTTGATGTTTCTGCTGGATACCCACTGTGAGTGCTGTGTTGTACGTGTGACTGTGTGTGTGTGTGTTCGCGGGAAACCATTGTGTATGCCTGTAAGAAAAAGTCGATGGGTGTTTGTGTGTGTTTCTTGTGTATGTCTGTGTCGGTAAAACGTTTGTGAGTATGTTAGGGCAGTTCCAAGTGTTGATGGCTCTGCCGAGGCCCAGTGTGCGTACTGTGCTGTTAGTGTGACAGTGTGTGTGTGTGTATGTGTGTGTGTGTGTGTTTGGGGAAATCCCACTCTGTCTGCCTGTAACAAAAAGTTGATGGGTGTTTGTGTGTGTTTCTTGTGTATGTGTGTGTCGGGACCACGTTTGTTTGTATGTTAGGGCAGATTGAAGTGCCAATGTGAATGCTGTGTTGTGAGTGTGATAGTGTGTGTGTGTGTGTTTGCGGAAACCATTGTGCATGACTGTACGTAAAAGTCAATGGGAGTTTGTGTGTGTTTCTTGTGTATGTGTGTGTCGGGACCACGTTTGTGAGTATGTTAGGGCAGTTCCAACTGTTGATGGCTATGCCGGGGACCCAGTGTGAGTGCTGTGTTGTGCGTGTGATAGTGTATGTGTGAGTGTGTTTGTGTGTGTGTGTGTGTTTTGCTGGATACCATTGTGTATGTCTGTAAGAAAAAGTCGTAGGGTGTTTTTGTGTGTTTCTTCTGCATGTGTGTTTTGGGACCACGTTTGTGAATATGTTAAGGTAATTCCAAGTGTTGATGGCTCTGCTGGAGATCCAATGTGAGTGCTCTGTCGTGAGTGTGACTTTTGTGTGTGTGTGTGTGTGTTTGCAGGAAACCATTGTGTATGCCTGCAAGAAAAAGTCGATGGGTGTTTGTGTGTGTTATTTGTATATGTGTGTGTCAGGACCATGTTTGTGATTATGTTAAAGCAGTTCCAAGTGTTGACGGCTGTGTTGGAGACCCAGTGTGAGTGCTGTGTTGTGAGTGTGATAGTGTGTGTGTGTCTGTGTGTGTTTCAGAACCCCCTGTGTACGCCTGTAAGAAAAACTCAATGGGTGTTTGTGTGTGTTTCTTGTGTATGTGTGTGTCGGGACCACGTATGTGAGTACATTGTGGCAGTTCCAAGTGCCAGTGTGAATGCTGTGTTGTGAGTGTGGCAGTGTGTGTTTCTGTGTGTGTTTGTGTTGGCGGGAAAACATTGTGTATGCCTGTAAGAATAAGTCGATGGATGTTTGTGTGAGTTTCATGTGTATGTGTGTTTCGTGACCACATTTGTCAATATTTTAGGGCAGTTCCAAGTGTTCATGGTTCTGCTGGATACCCACTGTGAGTGCTGTGTTGTAAGTGTGACTGTGTGTGTGTGTGTTCGCCGGAAACCGTTGTGTATGCCTGTAAGAAAAAGTCGATGGGTGTTTGTGTGTGTTTCTTGTGTATGTGTGTGTCGGGAAAACGTTTGTGAGTATGTTAGGGCAGTTCCAAGTGTTGATGGCTCTGCCGAGGCCCAGTGTGCGTACTGTGCTGTTACTGTGACACTGTGTGTGTGTGTGTGTGTGTGTGTGTTGGGGGAAACCCCACTCTGTCTGCCTGTAACAAAAAGTTGATGGGTGTTTGTGTGTGTTTCTTGTGTATGTGTGTGTCGGGACCACGTTTGTTTGTATGTTAGGGCAGATTCAAGTACCAGTGTGAATGCTGTGCTGTGAGTGTGATAGTGTGTGTGTGTGTGTGTGTTTGCGGAAACCATTGTGCATGACTGTAAGTAAAAGTCAATGGGAGTTTGTGTGTGTTTCTTGTGTATGTGTGTGTCGGGACCACGTTTGTGAGTATGTTAGGTCAGTTCCCACTGTTGATGGCTATGCCGGGGACCCAGTGTGAGTGCTGTGTTGCTAGTGTGATAGTGTATGTGTGTGTGTGTGTGTGTGTGTGTTTTGCTGGATACCATTGTGTATGTCTGTAAGAAAAAGTCGTAGGGTGTTTGTGTGTGTTATTTGTATATGTGTGTGTCAGGACCATGTTTGTGATTATGTTAAAGCAGTTCCAAGTGTTGACGGCTGTGTTGGAGACCCAGTGTGAGTGCTGTGTTGTGAGTGTGATAGTGTGTGTGTGTCTGTGTGTGTTTCAGAACCCCCTGTGTACGCCTGTAAGAAAAACTCAATGGGTGTTTGTGTGTGTTTCTTGTGTATGTGTGTGTCGGGAAAACGTTTCTTTGTATGTTAGGGCAGATTCAAGTGCCAGTGTGAATGCTGTGTTGTGAGTGTGATAGTGTGTGTGTGTGTGTTTGCGGAAACCAGTCTGTATGCCTATAAGAAAAATTCGATGGGAGTTTGTGTGTGTTTTTTGTGTATTTGTGTGTCGGGACCACGTTTGTGAGTATGTTAGGGCAGTTCCAACTGTTGATGGCTATGCCGGGAACCCAGTGTGAGTGCTGTGTTGCGAGTGTGACAGTTTGTGTGTGTGTGTGTGTGTGTGTTAGTTTAAGGAAAACCATTGAGTAAGCCGGTATGAAAAATTCGATGGGTCTTTGTGTGTTTTTCTTCTCTATGTGTGTGTCGGGACCACATTTGTGAATATGTTAGGGCAGTTCCAAGTGTTGATGGGTCTGCCGGTGAACCAGTGTGAGTGCTGTGTTGTCAGTGTGACAGTGTGTGTGTGTGTCTCTGTGTGTGTGTGTGTTTGGGGGAACCCCACAGTGTATGCTTCTAAGAAAAAGTCGATGGGTGTTTGTGTGTGTTATTTGTATACGTGTGTGTCAGGACCATGTTTGTGATTATGTTAAAGCAGTTCCAAATGTTGACGGCTGTGTTGGAGAGCCAGTGTGAGTGCTGTGTTGTGAGTGTGACAGTGTGTGTGTGTGTCTCTGTGTGTGTGTGTGTTTGGGGGAACGCCACAGTGTATGCTTCTAAGAAAAAGTCGATGGGTGTTTGTGTGTGTTTCTTGTGTATGTGTGTGTCGGGACCACGTATGTGAGTATGTTGTGGCAGTTCCAAATGCCAGTGTGAATGCTGTGTTGTGAGTGTGGCAATGTGTGTTTCTGTGTGTGTTTCTGTTGGCGGGAAAACATTGTGTATGCCTGTAAGAATAAGTCGATGGATGTTTGTGTGAGTTTCATGTGTATGTGTGTGTCGCGACCACATTTATCAATAATTTAGGGCAGTTCCAAGTGTTGATGGTTCTGCTGGATACCCATTGTGAGTACTGTGTTGTGTGACTGTGTGTGTGTGTGTTCGCGGGAAACCATTGTGTATGCCTGTAAGAAAAAGTCGATGGGTGTTTGTGTGTGTTATTTGTATATGTGTGTGTCAGGACCATGTTTGTGATTATGTTAAAGCAGTTCCAAGTGTTGACGGCTGTGTTGGAGACCCAGTGTGAGTGCTGTGTTGTGAGTGTAATAGTGTGTATGTGTCTGTGTGTGTTTCAGAACCCCCTGTGTACGCCTGTAAGAAAAACTCAATGGGTGTTTGTGTGTGTTTCTTGTGTATGTGCGTGTCGGGACCACGTATGTGAGTATGTTGTGGCAGTTCCAAGTGCCAGTGTGAATGCTGTGTTGTGAGTGTGGCAGTGTGTGTTTTTGTGTGTGTTTGTGTTGGCAGGAAAACATTGTGGTTGCCTGTATGAAAAAGTCGATGGGTGTTTGTGTGTGTTTCTTGTGTGTGTGTGTGTCGGTAAAACGTTTGTGAGTATGTTAGGGCAGTTCCAAGTGTTGATGGCTCTGCCGAGGCCCAGTGTGCGTACTGTGCTGTTAGTGTGACAGTGTGTGTGTGTGTGTGTGTGTGTGTGTGAGTGTGTTTGGGGAAACCCCACTCTGTCTGCCTGTAACAAAAAGTTGATGGGTGTTTGTGTGTGTTTCTTGTGTATGTGTGTGTCGGGACCACGTTTGTGTGTATGTTAGGGCAGAATCAAGTGCCAGTGTGAATGCTGTGTTGTGAGTGTGAAAGTGTGTGTGTGTGTGTGTTTGCGGAAACCATTGTGCATGACTGTAAGTAAAAGTCAATGGGCGTTTGTGTGTGTTTCTTGTGTATGTGTGTGTCGGGACCACGTTTGTGAGTATGTTAGGGAAGTTCCAACTGTTGATGGCTATGCCGGGGACCCAGTGTGAGTGCTGTGTTGTGCGTGTGATAGTGTATGTGTGTGTGTGTGTGTGTGTTTTGCTGGATACCATTGTGTATGTCTGTAAGAAAAAGTCGTAGGGTGTTTTTGTGTGTTTCTTCTGCATGTGTGTTTCGGGACCACGTTTGTGAATATGTTAAGGTAATTCCAAGTGTTGATGGCTCTGCTGGAGATCCAATGTGAGTGCTCTGTCGTGAGTGTGACTTTTGTGTGTGTGTGTGTGTGTGTGTGTGTGTGTGTTTGCAGGAAACCATTGTGTATGCCTGCAAGAAAAAGTCGATGGGTGTTTGTGTGTTATTTGTATATGTGTGTGTCAGGACCATGTTTGTGATTATGTTAAAGCAGTTCCAAGTGTTGACGGCTGTGTTGGAGACCCAGTGTGAGTGCTGTGTTGTGAGTGTGATAGTGTGTGTGTGTCTGGGTGTGTTTCAGAACCCCCTGTGTACGCCTGTAAGAAAAATTCAATGGGTGTTTGTGTGTGTTTCTTGTGTATGTGTGTGTTGGTAAAACGTTTGTGAGTATGTTAGGGCAGTTCCAACTGTTGATGGCTATGCCGGGGACCCAGTGTGAGTGCTGTGTTGTGCGTGTGATAGTGTTTGTGTGTGTGTGTGTGAGTGTGTGTTTTGCTGGATACCATTGTGTATGTCTGTAAGACAAAGTCGTAGGGTGTTTTTGTGTGTTTCTTCTGCATGTGTGTTTCGGGACCACGTTTGTGAATATGTTAAGGTAATTCCAAGTGTTGATGGCTCTGCCGGAGATCCAATGTGAGTGCTCTGTCGTGAGTGTGACTTTTGTGTGTGTGTGTGTGTGTTTGCAGGAAACCATTGTGTATGACTGCAAGAAAAAGTCGATGGGTGTTTGTGTGTGTTATTTGTATATGTGTGTGTCAGGACCATGTTTGTGATTATGTTAAAGCAGTTCCAAGTGTTGACGGCTGTGTTGGAGACCCAGTGTGAGTGCTGTGTTGTGAGTGTGATAGTGTGTGTGTCTGTGTGTGTTTCAGAACCCCCTGTGTACGCCTGTAAGAAAAACTCAATGGGTGTTTGTTTGTGTTTCTTGTGTATGTGTGTGTCGGGACCACGTATGTGAGTACATTGTGGCAGTTCCAACTGCCAGTGTGAATGCTGTGTTGTGAGTGTGGCAGTGTGTGTTTCTGTGTGTGTTTGTGTTGGCGGGAAAACATTGTGTATGCCTGTAAGAATAAGTCGATGGATGTTTGTGTGAGTTCATGTGTATGTGTGTTTCGTGACCACATTTGTCAATATTTTAGGGCAGTTCCAAGTGTTGATGGTTCTGCTGGATACCCACTGTGAGTGCTGTGTTGTAAGTGTGACTGTGTGTGTGTGTGTTCGCTGGAAACCGTTGTGTATGCCTGTAAGAAAAAGTCGATGGGTGTTTGTGTGTGTTTCTTGTGTATGTTTGTGTCGGTAAAACGTTTGTGAGTATGTTAGGGCAGTTCCAAGTGTTGATGGCTCTGCCGAGGCCCAGTGTGCGTACTGTGCTGTTACTGTGACAGTGTGTGTGTGTGTGTGTGTGTGTGTGTGTGTGTGTGTTGGGGGAAACCCCACTCTGTCTGCCTGTAACAAAAAGTTGATGGGTGTTTGTGTGTGTTTCTTGTGTATGTGTGTGTCGGGACCACGTTTGTTTGTATGTTAGGGCAGATTCAAGTGCCAGTGTGAATGCTGTGTTGTGAGTGTGATAGTGTGTGTGTGTGTGTGTTTGCGGAAACCATTGTGCATGACTGTACGTAAAAGTCAATGGGAGTTTGTGTGTGTTTCTTGTGTATGTGTGTGTCGGGACCACGTTTGTGAGTATGTTAGGGCAGTTCCAACTGTTGATGGCTATGCCGGGGACCCAGTGTGAGTGCTGTGTTGTGCGTGTGATAGTGTATGTGTGTGTGTATGAGTGTGTTTTGCTGGATACCATTGTGTATGTCTCTAAGAAAAAGTCGTAGGGTGTGTTTGTGTGTTTCTTCTGCATGTGTGTTTCGGGACCACGTTTGTGAATATGTTAAGGTAATTCCAAGTGTTCATGGCTCTGCTGGAGATCCAATGTGAGTGCTCTGTCGTGAGTGTGACTTTTGTGTGTGTGTGTGTGTGTGTGTGTTTGCAGGAAACCATTGTGTATGCCTGCAAGAAAAAGTCGATGGGTGTTTGTGTGTGTTATTTGTATATGTGTGTGTCAGGACCATGTTTGTGATTATGTTAAAGCAGTTCCAAGTGTTGAGGGATGTGTTGGAGACCCAGTGTGAGTGCTGTGTTGTGAGTGTGATAGTGTGTGTGTGTCTGTGTGTGTTTCAGAACCCCCTGTGTACGCCTGTAAGAAAAATTCAATGGGTGTTTGTGTGTGTTTCTTGTGTATGTGTGTGTCGGTAAAACGTTTGTGAGTATGTTAGGGCAGTTCCAAGTGTTGATGGCTCTGCCGAGGCCCAGTGTGCGTACTGTGCTGTTAGTGTGACAGTGTGTGTGAGTGTGTGTGTGTGTGTTGGGGGAAACCCCACTCTGTCTGCCTGTAACAAAAAGTTGATGGGTGTTTGTGTGTGCTTCTTGTGTATGTGTGTGTCGGGACAACGTTTGTGAGTATGTTAGGGCAGTTCCAACTGTTGATGGCTATGCCGGGGACCCAGTGTGAGTGCTGTATTGTGCGTGTGATAGTGTTTGTGTGTGTGTGTGTGAGTGTGTGTTTTGCTGGATACCATTGTGTATGTCTGTAAGAAAAAGTCGTAGGGTGTTTTTGTGTGTTTCTTCTGCATGTGTGTTTCGGGACCAAGTTTGTGAATATGTTAAGGTAATTCCAAGTGTTGATGGCTCTGCTGGAGATCCAATGTGAGTGCTCTGTCGTGAGTGTGACTTTTGTGTGTGTGTGTGTGTGTGTGTGTTTTCGGGTAACCATTGTGTATGCCTGTATGAAAATTCGATGGGTGTATTTGTGTGTTCTTGCGTATTGTGTTTCAGATCCACATTTGTGAGTGTGTGAGGGCTGTTCCAAGTGTTGATGGCTCTGCTGAATACGCACTGTGAGTGCTGTGTTGTGAGTGTGATAGTGTGTGTGCGTGAGTGTTTGCGGGAAACCATTGTGTACGCCTGTAAGAAAATGTCGATGGGTGTTTGTGTGTTTCTTGTGTATGTCTGTGTTGGGAAAACGTTTGTGAGTATGTTAGGGCAGTTCCAAGTGTTGATGTCTCTGCCGAGGTACAGAGTGAGTGCTGTGTTGTGAGTGTGAGAGTGTGTGTGTGTGTGTGTGTGTGTGTTTTCGGGTAACCATTGTGTATGCCTGTATGAAATAGTCGATGGGTGTATTTGTGTGTTCTTGCGTATTGTGTTTCAGATCCACCTTTGTGAGTGTGTGAGGGCAGTTCCAAGTGTTCATGAGTTTGCTGGATATCCAGTGTGAGTGTGTGTTGTGAGTGTGACAGTGTGTGTGCGTGTCTGTGTGTGTGCTTGCAGGAAACCAGTCTGTATGCCTATAAGAAAAATTCGATGGGTGTTTGTGTGTGTTTCTTCTGTATGTGTGTGTCGGGACCACATCTGTGAATATGTTAGGGCAGTTCCAAGTGTTGATGGCTCTGCTGGAGACCCAGTGAGAGTGCTGTGTTGTGAGTGTGACAGTGTGTGTGTGTCTCTGTGTGTGTGTGTTTGGGGGAACCCCACAGTGTATGCTTCTAAGAAAAAGTCGATGGGTGTTTCTGTGTGTTTCTTGTGTATGTGTGTGTCGGGACCACGTATGTGAGTATGTTGTGGCAGTTCCAAGTGCCAGTGTGAATGCTGTGTTGTGAGTGTGGCAGTGTGTGTTTCTGTGTGTGTTTGTGTTGGCGGGAAAACATTGTGTATGCCTGTAAGAATAAGTCGATGGATGTTTGTGTGAGTTTCATGTGTATGTGTGTGTCGCAACCACATTTGTCAATATTTTAGGGCAGTTCCAAGTGTTGATGGTTCTGCTGGATACCCATGGTGAGTTCTGTGTTGTAAGTGTGACTGTGTGTGTGTGTGTTCGCGGGAAACCGTTGTGTATGCCTGTAAGAAAAAGTCGATGGGTGTTTGTGTGTGTTTCTTGTGTATGTTTGTGTCGGTAAAACGTTTGTGAGTATGTTAGGGCAGTTCCAAGTGTTGATGGCTCTGCCGAGGCCCAGTGTGCGTACTGTGCTGTTACTGTGACACTGTGTGTGTGTGTGTGTGTGTGTGTGTGTTGGGGGAAACCCCACTCTGTCTGCCTGTAACAAAAAGTTGATGGGTGTTTGTGTGTGTTTCTTGTGTATGTGTGTGTCGGGACCACGTTTGTTTGTATGTTAGGGCAGATTCAAGTACCAGTGTGAATGCTGTGCTGTGAGTGTGATAGTGTGTGTGTGTGTGTGTGTTTGCGGAAACCATTGTGCATGACTGTAAGTAAAAGTCAATGGGAGTTTGTGTGTGTTTCTTGTGTATGTGTGTGTCGGGACCACGTTTGTGAGTATGTTAGGTCAGTTCCCACTGTTGATGGCTATGCCGGGGACCCAGTGTGAGTGCTGTGTTGCTAGTGTGATAGTGTATGTGTGTGTGTGTGTGTGTGTGTGTTTTGCTGGATACCATTGTGTATGTCTGTAAGAAAAAGTCGTAGGGTGTTTGTGTGTGTTATTTGTATATGTGTGTGTCAGGACCATGTTTGTGATTATGTTAAAGCAGTTCCAAGTGTTGACGGCTGTGTTGGAGACCCAGTGTGAGTGCTGTGTTGTGAGTGTGATAGTGTGTGTGTGTCTGTGTGTGTTTCAGAACCCCCTGTGTACGCCTGTAAGAAAAACTCAATGGGTGTTTGTGTGTGTTTCTTGTGTATGTGTGTGTCGGGAAAACGTTTGTTTGTATGTTAGGGCAGATTCAAGTGCCAGTGTGAATGCTGTGTTGTGAGTGTGATAGTGTGTGTGTGTGTGTTTGCGGAAACCAGTCTGTATGCCTATAAGAAAAATTCGATGGGAGTTTGTGTGTGTTTTTTGTGTATTTGTGTGTCGGGACCACGTTTGTGAGTATGTTAGGGCAGTTCCAACTGTTGATGGCTATGCCGGGGACCCAGTGTGAGTGCTGTGTTGCGAGTGTGACAGTTTGTGTGTGTGTGTGTGTGTGTGTTAGTTTAAGGAAAACCATTGAGTAAGCCGGTATGAAAAATTCGATGGGTCTTTGTGTGTTTTTCTTCTCTATGTGTGTGTCGGGACCACATTTGTGAATATGTTAGGGTAGTTCCAAGTGTTGATGGGTCTGCCGGTGAACCAGTGTGAGTGCTGTGTTGTCAGTGTGACAGTGTGTGTGTGTGTCTCTGTGTGTGTGTGTGTTTGGGGGAACCCCACAGTGTATGCTTCTAAGAAAAAGTCGATGGGTGTTTGTGTGTGTTATTTGTATACGTGTGTGTCAGGACCATGTTTGTGATTATGTTAAAGCAGTTCCAAATGTTGACGGCTGTGTTGGAGAGCCAGTGTGAGTGCTGTGTTGTGAGTGTGACAGTGTGTGTGTGTGTCTCTGTGTGTGTGTGTGTTTGGGGGAACGCCACAGTGTATGCTTCTAAGAAAAAGTCGATGGGTGTTTGTGTGTGTTTCTTGTGTATGTGTGTGTCGGGACCACGTATGTGAGTATGTTGTGGCAGTTCCAAATGCCAGTGTGAATGCTGTGTTGTGAGTGTGGCAATGTGTGTTTCTGTGTGTGTTTCTGTTGGCGGGAAAACATTGTGTATGCCTGTAAGAATAAGTCGATGGATGTTTGTGTGAGTTTCATGTGTATGTGTGTGTCGCGACCACATTTATCAATAATTTAGGGCAGTTCCAAGTGTTGATGGTTCTGCTGGATACCCATTGTGAGTACTGTGTTGTGTGACTGTGTGTGTGTGTGTTCGCGGGAAACCATTGTGTATGCCTGTAAGAAAAAGTCGATGGGTGTTTGTGTGTGTTATTTGTATATGTGTGTGTCAGGAACATGTTTGTGATTATGTTAAAGCAGTTCCAAGTGTTGACGGCTGTGTTGGAGACCCAGTGTGAGTGCTGTGTTGTGAGTGTAATAGTGTGTATGTGTCTGTGTGTGTTTCAGAACCCCCTGTGTACGCCTGTAAGAAAAACTCAATGGGTGTTTGTGTGTGTTTCTTGTGTATGTGCGTGTCGGGACCACGTATGTGAGTATGTTGTGGCAGTTCCAAGTGCCAGTGTGAATGCTGTGTTGTGAGTGTGGCAGTGTGTGTTTTTGTGTGTGTTTGTGTTGGCAGGAAAACATTGTGGTTGCCTGTATGAAAAAGTCGATGGGTGTTTGTGTGTGTTTCTTGTGTGTGTGTGTGTCGGTAAAACGTTTGTGAGTATGTTAGGGCAGTTCCAAGTGTTGATGGCTCTGCCGAGGCCCAGTGTGCGTACTGTGCTGTTAGTGTGACAGTGTGTGTGTGTGTGTGTGTGTGTGTGTGTGTGTTTGGGGAAACCCCACTCTGTCTGCCTGTAACAAAAAGTTGATGGGTGTTTGTGTGTGTTTCTTGTGTATGTGTGTGTCGGGACCACGTTTGTGTGTATGTTAGGGCAGAATCAAGTGCCAGTGTGAATGCTGTGTTGTGAGTGTGAAAGTGTGTGTGTGTGTGTGTTTGCGGAAACCATTGTGCATGACTGTAAGTAAAAGTCAATGGGCGTTTGTGTGTGTTTCTTGTGTATGTGTGTGTCGGGACCACGTTTGTGAGTATGTTAGGGAAGTTCCAACTGTTGATGGCTATGCCGGGGACCCAGTGTGAGTGCTGTGTTGTGCGTGTGATAGTGTATGTGTGTGTGTGTGTGTGTGTTTTGCTGGATACCATTGTGTATGTCTGTAAGAAAAAGTCGTAGGGTGTTTTTGTGTGTTTCTTCTGCATGTGTGTTTCGGGACCACGTTTGTGAATATGTTAAGGTAATTCCAAGTGTTGATGGCTCTGCTGGAGATCCAATGTGAGTGCTCTGTCGTGAGTGTGACTTTTGTGTGTGTGTGTGTGTGTGTGTGTGTGTGTGTTTGCAGGAAACCATTGTGTATGCCTGCAAGAAAAAGTCGATGGGTGTTTGTGTGTTATTTGTATATGTGTGTGTCAGGACCATGTTTGTGATTATGTTAAAGCAGTTCCAAGTGTTGACGGCTGTGTTGGAGACCCAGTGTGAGTGCTGTGTTGTGAGTGTGATAGTGTGTGTGTGTCTGGGTGTGTTTCAGAACCCCCTGTGTACGCCTGTAAGAAAAATTCCATGGGTGTTTGTGTGTGTTTCTTGTGTATGTGTGTGTTGGTAAAACGTTTGTGAGTATGTTAGGGCAGTTCCAACTGTTGATGGCTATGCCGGGGACCCAGTGTGAGTGCTGTGTTGTGCGTGTGATAGTGTTTGTGTGTGTGTGTGTGAGTGTGTGTTTTGCTGGATACCATTGTGTATGTCTGTAAGACAAAGTCGTAGGGTGTTTTTGTGTGTTTCTTCTGCATGTGTGTTTCGGGACCACGTTTGTGAATATGTTAAGGTAATTCCAAGTGTAGATGGCTCTGCCGGAGATCCAATGTGAGTGCTCTGTCGTGAGTGTGACTTTTGTGTGTGTGTGTGTGTGTTTGCAGGAAACCATTGTGTATGACTGCAAGAAAAAGTCGATGGGTGTTTGTGTGTGTTATTTGTATATGTGTGTGTCAGGACCATGTTTGTGATTATGTTAAAGCAGTTCCAAGTGTTGACGGCTGTGTTGGAGACCCAGTGTGAGTGCTGTGTTGTGAGTGTGATAGTGTGTGTGTCTGTGTGTGTTTCAGAACCCCCTGTGTACGCCTGTAAGAAAAACTCAATGGGTGTTTGTTTGTGTTTCTTGTGTATGTGTGTGTCGGGACCACGTATGTGAGTACATTGTGGCAGTTCCAACTGCCAGTGTGAATGCTGTGTTGTGAGTGTGGCAGTGTGTGTTTCTGTGTGTGTTTGTGTTGGCGGGAAAACATTGTGTATGCCTGTAAGAATAAGTCGATGGATGTTTGTGTGAGTTCATGTGTATGTGTGTTTCGTGACCACATTTGTCAATATTTTAGGGCAGTTCCAAGTGTTGATGGTTCTGCTGGATACCCACTGTGAGTGCTGTGTTGTAAGTGTGACTGTGTGTGTGTGTGTTCGCTGGAAACCGTTGTGTATGCCTGTAAGAAAAAGTCGATGGGTGTTTGTGTGTGTTTCTTGTGTATGTGTGTGTCGGTAAAACGTTTGTGAGTATGTTAGGGCAGTTCCAAGTGTTGATGGCTCTGCCGAGGCCCAGTGTGCGTACTGTGCTGTTACTGTGACAGTGTGTGTGTGTGTGTGTGTGTGTGTGTGTTGGGGGAAACCCCACTCTGTCTGCCTGTAACAAAAAGTTGATGGGTGTTTGTGTGTGTTTCTTGTGTATGTGTGTGTCGGGACCACGTTTGTTTGTATGTTAGGGCAGATTCAAGTGCCAGTGTGAATGCTGTGTTGTGAGTGTGATAGTGTGTGTGTGTGTGTGTTTGCGGAAACCATTGTGCATGACTGTACGTAAAAGTCAATGGGAGTTTGTGTGTGTTTCTTGTGTATGTGTGTGTCGGGACCACGTTTGTGAGTATGTTAGGGCAGTTCCAACTGTTGATGGCTATGCCGGGGACCCAGTGTGAGTGCTGTGTTGTGCGTGTGATAGTGTATGTGTGTGTGTATGAGTGTGTTTTGCTGGATACCATTGTGTATGTCTCTAAGAAAAAGTCGTAGGGTGTGTTTGTGTGTTTCTTCTGCATGTGTGTTTCGGGACCACGTTTGTGAATATGTTAAGGTAATTCCAAGTGTTCATGGCTCTGCTGGAGATCCAATGTGAGTGCTCTGTCGTGAGTGTGACTTTTGTGTGTGTGTGTGTGTGTGTGTGTTTGCAGGAAACCATTGTGTATGCCTGCAAGAAAAAGTCGATGGGTGTTTGTGTGTGTTATTTGTATATGTGTGTTTCAGGACCATGTTTGTGATTATGTTAAAGCAGTTCCAAGTGTTGAGGGATGTGTTGGAGACCCAGTGTGAGTGCTGTGTTGTGAGTGTGATAGTGTGTGTGTGTCTGTGTGTGTTTCAGAACCCCCTGTGTACGCCTGTAAGAAAAATTCAATGGGTGTTTGTGTGTGTTTCTTGTGTATGTGTGTGTCGGTAAAACGTTTGTGAGTATGTTAGGGCAGTTCCAAGTGTTGATGGCTCTGCCGAGGCCCAGTGTGCGTACTGTGCTGTTAGTGTGACAGTGTGTGTGAGTGTGTGTGTGTGTGTTGGGGGAAACCCCACTCTGTCTGCCTGTAACAAAAAGTTGATGGGTGTTTGTGTGTGCTTCTTGTGTATGTGTGTGTCGGGACAACGTTTGTGAGTATGTTAGGGCAGTTCCAACTGTTGATGGCTATGCCGGGGACCCAGTGTGAGTGCTGTGTTGTGCGTGTGATAGTGTTTGTGTGTGTGTGTGTGAGTGTGTGTTTTGCTGGATACCATTGTGTATGTCTGTAAGAAAAAGTCGTAGGGTGTTTTTGTGTGTTTCTTCTGCATGTGTGTTTCGGGACCAAGTTTGTGAATATGTTAAGGTAATTCCAAGTGTTGATGGCTCTGCTGGAGATCCAATGTGAGTGCTCTGTCGTGAGTGTGACTTTTGTGTGTGTGTGTGTGTGTGTGTGTTTTCGGGTAACCATTGTGTATGCCTGTATGAAAATTCGATGGGTGTATTTGTGTGTTCTTGCGTATTGTGTTTCAGATCCACATTTGTGAGTGTGTGAGGGCTGTTCCAAGTGTTGATGGCTCTGCTGAATACGCACTGTGAGTGCTGTGTTGTGAGTGTGATAGTGTGTGTGCGTGAGTGTTTGCGGGAAACCATTGTGTACGCCTGTAAGAAAATGTCGATGGGTGTTTGTGTGTTTCTTGTGTATGTCTGTGTTGGGAAAACGTTTGTGAGTATGTTAGGGCAGTTCCAAGTGTTGATGTCTCTGCCGAGGTACAGAGTGAGTGCTGTGTTGTGAGTGTGAGAGTGTGTGTGTGTGTGTGTGTGTGTTTTCGGGTAACCATTGTGTATGCCTGTATGAAATAGTCGATGGGTGTATTTGTGTGTTCTTGCGTATTGTGTTTCAGATCCACATTTGTGAGTGTGTGAGGGCAGTTCCAAGTGTTCATGAGTTTGCTGGATATCCAGTGTGAGTGTGTGTTGTGAGTGTGACAGTGTGTGTGCGTGTCTGTGTGTGTGCTTGAAGGAAACCAGTCTGTATGCCTATAAGAAAAATTCGATGGGTGTTTGTGTGTGTTTCTTCTGTATGTGTGTGTCGGGACCATATTTGTGAATATGTTAGGGGAGTTCCAAGTGTTGATTACTCTGCTGGAGACCCAGTGAGAGTGCTGTGTTGTGATTGTGACAGTGTGTGTTTGTCTGTGTGTGTGTGTGTGTTTGGGGAAACCCCACAGTGTATGCTTCTAAGAAAAAGTCGATGGGTGTTTGTGTGTGTTTCTTGTGTATGTGTGTGTCGGGACCACGTATGTGAGTATGTTGTGGCAGTTCCAAGTGCCAGTGTGAATGCTGTGTTGTGAGTGTGGCAGTGTGTGTTTTTATGTGTGTTTGTGTTGGCGGGAAAACATTGTGTATGCCTGTAAGAATAAGTCGATGGATGTTTGTGTGAGTTTCATGTGTATGTGTGTGTCGCAACCACATTTGTCAATATTTTAGGGCAGTTCCAAGTGTTGATGGTTCTGCTGGATACCCATGGTGAGTTCTGTGTTGTAAGTGTGACTGTGTGTGTGTGTGTTCGCGGGAAACCGTTGTGTATGCCTGTAAGAAAAAGTCGATGGGTGTTTGTGTGTGTTTCTTGTGTATGTTTGTGTCGGTAAAACGTTTGTGAGTATGTTAGGGCAGTTCCAAGTGTTGATGGCTCTGCCGAGGCCCAGTGTGCGTACTGTGCTGTTAGTGTGACAGTGTGTGTGTGTGTATGTGTGTGTGTGTGTGTTTGGGGAAATCCCACTCTGTCTGCCTGTAACAAAATGTTGATGGGTGTTTGTGTGTGTTTCTTCTATATCTGTGTGTCGGGACCACGTTTGTTTGTATGTTAGGGCAGATTCAAGTGCCAATGTGAGTGCTGTGTTGTGAGTGTGATAGTGTGTGTGTGTCTGTGTGTGTTTCAGAACCCCCTGTGTACGCCTGTAAGAAAAACTCAATGGGTGTTTGTGTGTGTTTCTTCTGTATGTGTGTGTCGGGACCACGTATGTGAGTACATTGTGGCAGTTCCAACTGCCAGTGTGAATGCTGTGTTGTGAGTGTGGCAGTGTGTGTTTCTGTGTGTGTTTGTGTTGGCGGGAAAACATTGTGTATGCCTGTAAGAATAAGTCGATGGATGTTTGTGTGAGTTTCATGTGTATGTGTGTTTCGTGACCACATTTGTCAATATTTTAGGGCAGTTCCAAGTGTTGATGGTTCTGCTGGATACCCACTGTGAGTGCTGTGTTGTAAGTGTGACTGTGTGTGTGTGTGTTCGCGGGAAACTGTTGTGTATGCCTGTAAGAAAAAGTCGATGGGTGTTTGTGTGTGTTTCTTGTGTATGTGTGTGTCGGTAAAACGTTTGTGACTATGTTAGGGCAGTTCCAAGTGTTGATGGCTCTGCCGAGGCCCAGTGTGCGTACTGTGCTGTTAGTGTGACAGTGTGTGTGTGTGTGTGTGTGTGAGTGTGTGTGTGTGTTGGGGGAAACCCCACTCTGTCTGCCTGTAACAAAAAGTTGATGGGTGTTTGTGTGTGTTTCTTGTGTATGTGTGTGTCGGGACCACGTTTGTTTGTATGTTAGGGCAGATTCAAGTGCCAGTGTGAATGCTGTGCTGTGAGTGTGATAGTGTGTGTGTGTGTGTTTGCGGAAACCATTGTGCATGACTGTAAGTAAAAGTCAATGGGAGTTTGTGTGTGTTTCTTGTGTATGTGTGTGTCGGGACCACGTTTGTGAGTATGTTAGGGCAGTTCCAACTGTTGATGGCTATGCCGGGGACCCAGTGTGAGTGCTGTGTTGTGCGTGTGATAGTGTATGTGTGTGTGTGTGTGTGTGTGTTTTGCTGGATACCATTGTGTATGTCTGTAAGAAAAAGTCGTAGGGTGTTTTTGTGTGTTTCTTCTGCATGTGTGTTTCGGGACCACGTTTGTGAATATGTTAAGGTAATTCCAAGTGTTGATGGCTCTGCTGGAGATCCAATGTGAGTGCTCTGTCGTGAGTGTGACTTTTGTGTGTGTGTGTGTGTGTGTGTTTGCAGGAAACCATTGTGTATGCCTGCAAGAAAAAGTCGATGGGTGTTTGTGTGTGTTATTTGTATATGTGTGTTTCAGGACCATGTTTGTGATTATGTTAAAGCAGTTCCAAGTGTTGACGGCTGTGTTGGAGACCCAGTGTGAGTGCTGTGTTGTGAGTGTGATAGTGTGTGTGTGTCTGTGTGTGTTTCAGAACCCCCTGTGTACGCCTGTAAGAAAAACTCAATGGGTGTTTGTGTGTGTTTCTTGTGTATGTGTGTGTCGGGACCACGTTTGTTTGTATGTTAGGGCAGATTCAAGTGCAAGTGTGAATGCTGTGTTGTGAGTGTGATAGTGTGTGTGTGTGTGTTTGCGGACCAGTCTGTATGCCTATAAGAAAAATTCGATGGGAGTTTGTGTGTGTTTTTTGTGTATGTGTGTGTCGGGACCACGTTTGTGAGTATGTTAGGGCAGTTCCAACTCTTGATGGCTATGCCGGGGACCCAGTGTGAGTGCTGTGTTGCGAGTGTGACAGTTTCTGTGTGTGTGTGTGTGTGTGTGTTAGTTTAAGGGAAACCATTGAGTATGCCTGTATGAAAAATTCGATGGGTGTTTGTGTGTTTTTCTTCTGTATGTGTGTGTCGGGACCACATTTGTGAATATGTTAGGGCAGTTCCAAGTGTTGATGGGTCTGCCGGAGAACCAGTGTGAGTGCTGTGTTGCCAGTGTGACAGTGTGTGTGTGTGTCTCTGTGTCTGTGTGTGTTTGGGGGAACCCCACAGTGTATGCTTCTAAGAAAAAGTCGATGGGTGTTTGTGTGTGTTATTTGTATACGTGTGTGTCAGGACCATGCTTGTGATTATGTTAAAGCAGTTCCAAATGTTGACGGCTGTGTTGGAGACCCAGTGTGAGTGCTGTGTTGTGAGTGTGACAGTGTGTGTGTGTGTCTCTGTGTGTGTGTGTGTTTGGGGGAACGCCACAGTGTATGCTTCTAAGAAAAAGTCGATGGGTGTTTGTGTGTGTTTCTTGTGTATGTGTGTGTCGGGACCACGTATGTGAGTATGTTGTGGCAGTTCCAAATGCCAGTGTGAATGCTGTGTTGTGAGTGTGGCAATGTGTGTTTCTGTGTGTGTTTCTGTTGGCGGGAAAACATTGTGTATGCCTGTAAGAATAAGTCGATGGATGTTTGTGTGAGTTTCATGTGTATGTGTGTGTCGCGACCACATTTATCAATAATTTAGGGCAGTTCCAAGTGTTGATGGTTCTGCTGGATACCCATTGTGAGTGCTGTGTTGTGTGACTGTGTGTGTGTGTGTTCGCGGGAAACCATTGTGTATGCCTGTAAGAAAAAGTCGATGGGTGTTTGTGTGTGTTATTTGTATATGTGTGTGTCAGGACCATGTTTGTGATTATGTTAAAGCAGTTCCAAGTGTTGACGGCTGTGTTGGAGACCCAGTGTGAGTGCTGTGTTGTGAGAGTGATAGTGTGTGTGTGTCTGTGTGTGTTTCAGAACCCCCTGTGTACGCCTGTAAGAAAAACTCAATGGGTGTTTTTGTGTGTTTCTTGTGTATGTGTGTGTCGGGAAAACGTTTGTGAGTATGTTAGGGCAGTTCAAAGTGTTGATGGCTCTGCCGAGGCCCAGTGTGAGTGCTGTGTTGCGAGTGTGACAGTGTTTGTGTGTGTGTGTGTGTGTGTTAGTTTAAGGGAAACCATTGAGTATGCCTGTATGAAAAAGTCGATGGGTGTTTGTGTGTGTTTCTTCTGTATGTGAGTTTGGGGACCACGTCTGTCAGTGTGTCAGGGCAGTTCCAAGTGTTCATGACTGTGCTGGAGATCCAGTGTGAGTGCTGCGTTGTCAGGGGGACATGTGTGTGCGTGTGTGGGTGTGTGTGTGTTTGCGGGAAACCATTGTGTATGCCCGTAAGAATAAATTGATGGGTGTTTATGTGAGTTTCTTGTGTATGTGCGTGTCGAGACCTCATTTGTGAGTATGTTAGGGCAGTTCCAAGTGTTGATGGCTCTGCTGGATATGCACTGTGAGTGCTGTGTTGTGAGTGTGATAGTGTGTGTGCATGTGTGTTTGCGGGAAACCATTGTGTACGCCTGTAAGAAAATGTCATTGGGTGTTTGTGTGTTTCTTGTGTATGTCTGTGTTGGGAAAACGTTTGTGAGTATGTTAGGGCAGTTCCAAGTGTTGATGTCTCTGCGGAGGTACAGAGTGAGTGCTGTGTTGTGAGTGTGAGAGTGTGTGTGTGTGTGTGTGTGTGTGTGTTTTCGGGTAACCATTGTGTATGACTGTATGAAAAAGTCGATGGGTGTATTTGTGTGTTCTTGCGTATTGTGTTTCAGATCCACATTTGTGAGTGTGTGAGGGCATTTCCAAGTGTCCATGAGTTTGCTGGATATCAGGTGTGAGTGTGTGTTGTGAGTGTGACAGTGTGTGTGCGTGTCTGTGTGTGTGTTTACAGGAAACCAGTCTGTATGCCTATAAGAAAAATTCGATGGGTGTTTGTGTGTGTTTCTTCTGTATGTGTGTGTCGGGACCACATTTGTGAATATGTTAGGGCAGTTCCAAGTGTTGATGGCTCTGCTGGAGACCCAGTGAGAGTGCTGTGTAGTGAGTGTGACAGTGTGTGTGTGTGTGTGTGTGTGTGTGTTAGTTTAAGGGAAACCATTGAGTATGCCTGTATGAAAAAGTCGATGGGTGTTTGTGTGTGTTTCTTCTGTATGTGAGTTTGGGGACCACGTCTGTCAGTGTGTCAGGGCAGTTCCAAGTGTTCATGACTGTGCTGGAGATCCAGTGTGAGTGCTGCGTTGTCTGGGGGACATGTGTGTGCGTGTGTGGGTGTGTGTGTGTTTGCGGGAAACCATTGTGTATGTCCGTAAGAATAAATTGATGGGTGTTTATGTGAGTTTCTTGTGTATGTGTGTGTCGAGACCTCGTTTGTGAGTATGTTAGGGCAGTTCCAAGTGTTGATGGCTCTGCTGGATATGCACTGTGAGTGCTGTGTTGTGAGTGTGATAGTGTGTGTGCGTGTGTGTTTGCGGGTAACCATTGTGTACGCCTGTAAGAAAATGTCATTGGGTGTTTGTGTGTTTCTTGTGTATGTCTGTGTTGGGAAAACGTTTGTGAGTATGTTAGGGCAGTTCCAAGTGTTGATGTCTCTGCGGAGGTACAGAGTGAGTGCTGTGTTGTGAGTGTCAGAGTGTGTGTGTGTGTGTGTTTTTTCGGGTAACCATTGTGTATGACTGTATGAAAAAGTCGATGGGTGTATTTGTGTGTTCTTGCGTATTGTGCTTCAGATCCACATTTGTGAGTGTGTGAGGGCATTTCCAAGTGTTCATGAGTTTGCTGGATATCAGGTGTGAGTGTGTGTTGTGAGTGTGACAGTGTGTGTGCGTGTCTGTGTGTGTGTTTGCAGGAAACCAGTCTGTATGCCTATAAGAAAAATTCGAAGGGTGTTTGTGTGTGTTTCTTCTGTATGTGTGTGTCGGGACCACATTTGTGAATATGTTAGGGCAGTTCCAAGTGTTGATGGCTCTGCTGGAGACCCAGTGAGAGTGCTGTGTTGTGAGTGTGACAGTGTGTGTGTCTGTGTGTGTGTGTGTGTTTGGGGGAACCCCACAGTGTATGCTTCTAAGAAAAAGTCGATGGGTGTTTGTGTGTGTTTCTTGTGTATGTGTGTGTCGGGACCACGTATGTGAGTATGTTGTGGCAGTTCCAAGTGCCAGTGTGAATGCTGTGTTGTGAGGGTGGCAGTGTGTGGTTCTGTGTGTGTGTGTTGGCGGGAAAACATTGTGTATGCCTGTAAGAATAAGTCGATGGATGTTTGTGTGAGTTTTATGAGTATGTGTGTGTCGCGACCACATTTGTCAATATTTTAGGGCAGTTCCAAGTGTTGATGGTTCTGCTGGATACCCATTGTGAGTGCTGTGTTGTAAGTGTGACTGTGTGTGTGTGTGTTTGCCGGAAACCATTGTGTATGCCTGCAAGAAAAAGTCGATGGGTGTTTGTTTGTGTTATTTGTATATGTGTGTGTCAGGACCATGTTTGTGATTATGTTAAAGCAGTTCCAAGTGTTGACGGCTGTGTTGGAGACCCAGTGTGAGTGCTGTGTTGTGAGTGTGATAGTGTGTGTGTGTCTGTGTGTGTTTCAGAACCCCCTGTGTACCCCTAAGAAAAACTCAATGGGTGTTTGTGTGTGTTTCTTGTGTATGTGTGTGTCGGGACCACGTATGTGAGTATGTTGTGGCAGTTCCAAGTGCCAGTTTGAATGCTGTGTTGTGTGTGGCAGTGTGTGTTTCTGTTTGTGTTTGTGTTGGCGGGAAAACATTGTGTATGCCTGTAAGAATAAGTCCATGGATGTTTGTGTGAGTTTCATGTGTGTGTGTGTGTCACGACGACATTTGTCAATATTTTAGGGCAGTTCCAAGTGTTGATGTTTCTGCTGGATACCCACTGTGAGTGCTGTGTTGTAAGTTGACTGTGTGTGTGTGTGTTAGCGGGAAACCATTGTGTATGCCTGTAAGAAAAAGTCGATGGGTGTTTGTGTGTGTTTCTTGTGTATGTGTGTGTCGGTAAAACGTTTGTGAGTATGTTAGGGCAGTTCCAAGTGTTGATGGCTCTGCCGAGGCCCAGTGTGCGTACTGTGCTGTTAGTGTGACTGTGTGTGTGTGCGTGTGTGTGTTTGGGGAAACCCCACTCTGTCTGCCTGTAACAAAAAGTTGATGGGTGTTTGTGTGTGTTTCTTGTGTATGTGTGTGTCGGGACCACGTTTGTGTGTATGTTAGGGCAGATTCAAGTGCCAGTGTGAATGCTCTGTTGTGAGTGTGATAGTGTGTCTGTGTTTGCGGAAACCATTGTGCATGACTGTAAGTAAAAGTCAATGGGAGTTTGTGTGTGTTTCTTGTGTATGTGCGTGTCGGGACCACGTTTGTGAGTATGTTAGGGCAGTTCCAACTGTTGATGGCTATGCCGGGGACCCAGTGTGAGTGCTGTGTTGTGCGTGTGATAGTGTATCTGGGTGTGTGTGTGTGTGTGTGTTTTGCTGGATACCATTGTGTATGTCTGTAAGAAAAAGTCGTAGGGTGTTTTTGTGTGTTTCTTCTGCATGTGTGTTTCGGGACCACGTTTGTGAATATGTTAAGGTAATTCCAAGTGTTGATGGCTCTGCTGGAGATCCAATGTGAGTGCTCTGTCGTGAGTGTGACTTTTGTGTGTGTGTGTGTGTGTGTGTGTGTGTTTGCAGGAAACCATTGTGTATGCCTGCAAGAAAAAGTCGATGGGTGTTTGTGTGTGTTATTTGTATATGTGTGTGTCAGGACCATCTTTGTGATTATGTTAAAGCAGTTCCAAGTGTTGACGGCTGTGTTGGAGACCCAGTGTGAGTGCTGTGTTGTGAGTGTGATAGTGTGTGTGTCTGTGTGTGTTTCAGAACCCCCTGTGTACGCCTGTAAGAAAAATTCAATGGTTGTTTGTGTGTGTTTCTTGTGTATGTGTGTGTCGGTAAAACGTTTGTGAGTATGTTAGGGCAGTTCCAAGTGTTGATGGCTCTGCCGAGGCCCAGTGTGCGTACTGTGCTGTTAGTGTGACAGTGTGTGTGTGTGTGTGTGTGTGTGTGTGTTTGGGGAAACCCCACTCTGTCTGCCTGTAACAAAAAGTTGATGGGTGTTTGTGTGTGTTTCTTGTGTATGTGTGTGTCGGGACCACGTTTGTGTGTATGTTAGGGCAGATTCAAGTGCCAGTGTGAATGCTGTGTTGTGAGTGTGATAATGTGTGTGTGTTTGCGGAAACCATTGTGCATGACTGTAAGTAAAAGTCAATGGGAGTTTGTGTGTGTTTCTTGTGTATGTGTGTGTCGGGACCACGTTTGTGAGTATGTTAGGGCAGTTCCAACTGTTGATGGCTATGCCGGGGACCCAGTGTGAGTGCTGTGTTGTGCGTGTGATAGTGTTTGTGTGTGTGTGTGTGAGTGTGTGTTTTGCTGGATACCATTGTGTATGTCTGTAAGAAAAAGTCGTAGGGTGTTTTTGTGTGTTTATTCTGCATGTGTGTTTCGGGACCACGTTTGTGAATATGTTAAGGTAATTCCAAGTGTTGATGGCTCTGCTGGAGATCCAATGTGAGTGCTCTGTCGTGAGTGTGACTTTTGTGTGTGTGTGTGTGTGTGTGTGTGTTTTCGGGTAACCATTGTGTATGCCTGTATGAAAATTCGATGGGTGTATTTGTGTGTTCTTGCGTATTGTGTTTCAGATCCACATTTGTGAGTGTGTGAGGGCTGTTCCAAGTGTTGATGGCTCTGCTGAATACGCACTGTGAGTGCTGTGTTGTGAGTGTGATAGTGTGTGTGCGTGTGTGTTTGCGGGAAACCATTGTGTACGCCTGTAAGAAAATGTCGATGGGTGTTTGTGTGTTTCTTGTGTATGTCTGTGTTGGGAAAACGTTTGTGAGTATGTTAGGGTAGTTCCAAGTGTTGATGTCTCTGCCGAGGTACAGAGTGAGTGCTGTGTTGTGAGTGTGAGAGTGTGTGTGTGTGTGTGTGTTTTCGGGTAACCATTGTGTATGCCTGTATGAAATAGTCGATGGGTGTATTTGTGTGTTCTTGCGTATGTGTTTCAGATCCACATTTGTGAGTGTGTGAGGGCAGTTCCAAGTGTTCATGAGTTTGCTGGATATCCAGTGTGAGTGTGTGTTGTGAGTGTGACAGTGTGTGTGCGTGTCTGTGTGTGTGCTTGAAGGAAACCAGTCTGTATGCCTATAAGAAAAATTCGATGGGTGTTTGTGTGTGTTTCTTCTGTATGTGTGTGTCGGGACCATATTTGTGAATATGTTAGGGGAGTTCCAAGTGTTGATGGCTCTGCTGGAGACCCAGTGAGAGTGCTGTGTTGTGAGTGTGACAGTGTGTGTTTGTCTGTGTGTGTGTGTGTGTTTGGGGGAACCCCACAGTGTATGCTTCTAAGAAAAAGTCGATGGGTGTTTCTGTGTATTTCTTGTGTATGTGTGTGTCGGGACCACGTATGTGAGTATGTTGTGGCAGTTCCAAGTGCCAGTGTGAATGCTGTGTTGTGAGTGTGGCAGTGTGTGTTTTTGTGTGTGTTTGTGTTGGCGGGAAATCATTGTGTATGCCTGTAAGAATAAGTCGATGGATGTTTGTGTGAGTTTTATGTGTATGTGTGTGTCGCGACCACATTTGTCAATATTTTAGGGCAGTTCCAAGTGTTGATGGTTCTGCTGGATACCCATGGTGAGTGATGTGTTGTAAGTGTGACTGTGTGTGTGTGTGTGTTCGCGGGAAACCGTTGTGTATGCCTGTAAGAAAAAGTCGATGGGTGTTTGTGTGTGTTTCTTGTGTATGTGTGTGTCGGTAAAACGTTTGTGAGTATGTTAGGGCAGTTCCAAGTGTTGATGGCTCCTCCGAGGCCCATTGTGCGTACTGTGCTGTTAGTGTGACAGTGTGTGTGTGTGTATGTGTGTGTGTGTGTGTTTGGGGAAATCCCACTCTGTCTGCCTGTAACAAAATGTTGATGGGTGTTTGTGTGTGTTTCTTGTGTATGTGTGTGTCGGGACCACGTTTGTTTGTATGTTAGGGCAGATTCAAGTGCCAGTGTGAATGCTGTGTTGTGAGTGTGATAGTGTGTTTGTGTGTGTGTTTGCGGAAACCATTGTGCATGACTGTAAGTAAAAGTCAATGGGAGTTTGTGTGTGTTTCTTGTGTATGTGTGTGTCGGGACCACGTTTGTGAGTATGTTAGGGCAGTTCCAACTGTTGATGGCTATGCCGGGGACCCAGTGTGAGTGCTGTGTTGCGAGTGTGATAGTGTATGTGTGTGTGTGTGTGTGTGTGTGTTTTGCTGGATACCATTGTGTATGTCTGTAAGAAAAAGTCGTAGGGTGTTTTTGTGTGTTTCTTCTGCATGTGTGTTTCGGGACCACGTTTGTGAATATGTTAAGGTAATTCCAAGTGTTGATGGCTCTACTGGAGATCCAATGTGAGTGCTCTGTCGTGAGTGTGACTTTTGTGTGTGTGTGTGTGTGTTTGCAGGAAACCATTGTGTATGCCTGCAAGAAAAAGTCGATGGGTGTTTGTGTGTGTTATATGTATATGTGTGTGTCAGGACCATGAATGTGATTATGTTAAATCAGTTCCAAGTGTTGACGGCTGTGTTGGAGACCCAGTGTGAGTGCTGTGTTGTGAGTGTGATAGTGTGTGTGTGTCTGTGTGTGTTTCAGAACCCCCTGTGTACGCCTGTAAGAAAAACTCAATGGGTGTTTGTGTGTGTTTCTTGTGTATGTGTGTGTCGGGACCACGTATGTGAGTACATTTTGGCAGTTCCAAGTGCCAGTGTGAATGCTGTGTTGTGAGTGTGGCAGTGTGTGTTTCTGTATGTGTTTGTGTTATCGGGAAACCATTGTGTATGCCTGTAAGAATAAGTCGATGGATGTTTGTGTGAGTTTCATGTGTATGTGTGTTTCGTGACCACATTTGTCAATATTTTAGGGCAGTTCCAAGTGTTGATGGTTCTGCTGGATACCCACTGTGAGTGCTGTGTTGTAAGTGTGACTGTGTGTGTGTGTGTTCGCGGGATACCGTTGTGTATGCCTGTAAGAAAAAGTCGATGGGTGTTTGTGTGTGTTTCTTGTGTATGTGTGTGTCGGTAAAACGTGTGTGAGTATGTTAGGGCAGTTCCAAGTGTTGATGGTTCTGCCGAGGCCCAGTGTGCGTACTGTGCTATTAGTGTGACAGTGTGTGTGTGTGTGTGTGTGTGTGTGTTTGCAGGAAACCATTGTGTATGCCTGCAAGAAAAAGTCGATGGGTGTTTGTGTGTGTTATTTGTATATGTGTGTTTCAGGACCATGTTTGTGATTAGGTTAAAGCAGTTCCAAGTGTTGACGGCTGTGTGGAGACCCAGTGTGAGTGCTGTGTTGTGAGTGTGATAGTGTGTGTGTGTCTGTGTGTGTTTCAGAACCCCCTGTGTACGCCTGTAAGAAAAACTCAATGGGTGTTTGTGTATGTTTCTTGTGTATGTGTGTGTCGGGACCACGTTTGTTTGTATGTTAGGGCAGATTCAAGTGCCAGTGTGAATGCTGTGTTGTGAGTGTGATAGTGTGTGTGTGTGTGTTTGCGGAAACCAGTCTGTATGCCTATAAGAAAAATTCGATTGGAGTTTGTGTGTGTTTTTTGTGTATGTGTGTGTCGGGACCACGTTTGTGAGTATGTTAGGGCAGTTCCAAGTGTTGATGGCTCTGCCGAGTCCCAGTGTGAGTGCTGTGTTGCGAGTGTGAGAGTGTGTGTGTGTGTGTGTTTTCGGGTAACCATTGTGTATGCCTGTATGAAAAAGTCGATGGGTGTATTTGTGTGTTCTTGCGTATTGTGTTTCAGATCCACATTTGTGAGTGTGTGAGGGCAGTTCCAAGTGTTGATGTCTCTGCCGAGGTACAGAGTGAGTGCTGTGTTGTGAGTGTGAGAGTGTGTGTGTGTGTGTGTGTGTTTTCGGGTATCCATTGTGTATGCCTGTATGAAAAAGTCGATGGGTGTATTTGTGTGTTCTTGCATATTGTGTTTCAGATCCACATTTGTGAGTGTGTGAGGGCAGTTCCAAGTGTTGATGTCTCTGCCGAGGTACAGAGTGAGTGCTGTGTTGTGAGTGTGAGAGTGTGTGTGTGTGTGTGTTTTCGGGTAACCATTGTGTATGCCTGTATGAAAAAGTCGATGGGTGTATTTGTGTGTTCTTGCGTATTGTGTTTCAGATCCACATTTGTGAGTGTGTGAGGGCAGTTCCAAGTGTTGATGTCTCTGCCGAGGTATAGAGTGAGTGCTGTGTTGCGAGTGTGACAGTGTGTGTGTGTGTGTGTTTACCAGTAACCATTGTGTATGCCTGTATGAAAAAGTCGATGGGTGTATTTGTGTGTTCTTGCATATTGTGTTTCAGATCCACATTTGTGAGTGTGTGAGGGCAGTTCCAAGTGTTGATGGCTCTGCTGGATACGCACTGTGAGTGCTGTGTTGTGAGTGTGTAGTGTGTGTGCGTGTGTGTTTGCGGGAAACCATTGTGTACGCCTGTAAGAAAATGTCGATGGGTGTTTGTGTGTTTCTTGTATATGTCTGTGTTGGGAAAACGTTTGTGAGTATGTTAGGGCAGTTCCAAGTGTTGATGTCTCTGCCGAGGTAGAGAGTGAGTGCTGTGTTGTGAGTGTGAGAGTGTGTGTGTGTGTGTGTGTTTTCGGGTAACCATTGTGTATGCCTGTATGAAAAAGTCGATGGGTGTATTTGTGTGTTCTTGCGTATTGTGTTTCAGATCCACATTTGTGAGTGTGTGAGGGCAGTTCCAAGTGTTCATGAGTTTGCTGGATACCAGTGTGAGTGTGTGTTGTGAGTGTGACAGTGTGTGTGCGTGTCTGTGTGTGTGTTTGGAGGAAACCAGTCTGTATGCCTATAAGAAAAATTCGATGGGTGTTTGTGTGTGTTTCTCTGTATGTGTGTGTCGGGACCACATTTGTGAATATCTTAGGGCAGTTCCAAGTGTTGATGGCTCTGCTGGAGACCCAGTGAGAGTGCTGTGTTGTGAGTGTGATAGTGTGTGTGTGTCTGTGTGTCTGTGTGTGTTTGGGGGAACCCCACAGTGTATGCTTCTAAGAAAATGTCGATGGGTGTTTGTGTGTGTTTCTTGTGTATGTGTGTGTCAGGACCACGTATGTGAGTATGTTGTGGCAGTTCCAAGTGCCAGTGTGAATGCTGTGTTGTGAGTGTGGCAGTGTGTGTTTCTGTGTGTGTTTGTGTTGGCGGGAAAACATTGTGTATGCCTGTAAGAATAAATCGATGGATGTTTGTGTGAGTTTCATGTGTATGTGTGTGTCGCAACCACATTTGTCAATATTTTAGGGCAGTTCCAAGTGTTGATGGTTCTGCTGGATACCCATTGTGAGTGCTGTGTTGTAAGTGTGACTGTGTGTGTGTGTGTTCGCGGGAAACCGTTGTGTATGCCTGTAAGAAAAAGTCGATGGGTGTTTGTGTGTGTTTCTTGTGTATGTGTGTGTCGGGAAAACGTTTGTGAGTATGTTAGGGCAGTTCCAAGTGTTGATGGCTCTGCCGAAGCCCAGTGTGCGTACTGTGCTGTTAGTGTGACAGTGTGAGTGTGTGTGTGTGTGTGTGTGTTTGGGGAAACCCCACTCTGCTTGTAACAAAAAGTTGATGGGTGTTTGTGTGTGTTTCTTGTGTATGTGTGTGTCGGGACCACGTTTGTGTGTATGTTAGGGCAGATTCAAGTGCCAGTGTGAATGCTGTGTTGTGAGTGTGATAGTGTGTGTGTGTTTGCGGAAACCATTGTGCATGACTGTAAGTAAAAGTCAATGGGAGTTTGTGTGTGTTTCTTGTGTATGTGTGTGTCGGGACCACGTTTGTGAGTATGTTAGGGCAGTTCCAACTGTTGATGGCTATGCCGGGGACCCAGTGTGAGTGCTGTGTTGTGCGTGTGATAGTGTATCTGTGTGTGTGTGTGTGTGTGTGTTGCTGGATACCATTGTGTATGTCTCTAAGAAAAAGTCGTAGGGTGTTTTTGTGTGTTTCTTCTGCATGTGTGTTTCGGGACCACGTTTGTGAATATGTTAAGGTAATTCCAAGTGTTGATTGCTCTGCTGGAGATCCAATGTGAGTGCTCTGTCGTGAGTGTGACTTTTTTTTTTGTGTGTGTGTGTGTGTGTTTGCAGGAAACCATTGTGTATGCCTGCAAGAAAAAGTCGAAGGGTGTTTGTGTGTTATTTGTATATGTGTGTGTCAGGACCATGTTTGTGATTATGTTAAAGCAGTTCCAAGTGTTGACGGATGTGTTGGAGACCCAGTGTGAGTGCTGTGTTGTGAGTGTGATAGTGTGTGTGTGTCTGTGTGTGTTTCAGAACCCCCTGTGTACGCCTGTAAGAAAAATTCAATGGGTGTTTGTGTGTGTTTCTTGTGTATGTGTGTGTCGGTAAAACGTTTGTGAGTATGTTAGGGCAGTTCCAAGTGTTGATGGCTCTGCCGAGGCCCAGTGTGCGTACTGTGCTGTTAGTGTGACAGTGTGTGTGAGTGTGTGTGTGTGTGTTGGGGGAAACCCCACTCTGTCTGCCTGTAACAAAAAGTTGATGGGTGTTTGTGTGTGTTTCTTGTGTATGTGTGTGTCGGGACAACGTTTGTGAGTATGTTAGGGCAGTTCCAACTGTTGATGGCTATGCCGGGGACCCAGTGTGAGTGCTGTGTTGTGCGTGTGATAGTGTTTGTGTGTGTGTGTGTGAGTGTGTGTTTTGCTGGATACCATTGTGTATGTCTGTAAGAAAAAGTCGTAGGGTGTTTTTGTGTGTTTCTTCTGCATGTGTGTTTCGGGACCAAGTTTGTGAATATGTTAAGGTAATTTCAAGTGTTGATGGCTCTGCTGGAGATCCAATGTGAGTGCTCTGTCGTGAGTGTGACTTTTGTGTGTGTGTGTGTGTGTGTGTGTGTTTTCGGGTAACCATTGTGTATGCCTGTATGAAAATTCGATGGGTGTATTTGTGTGTTCTTGCGTATTGTGTTTCAGATCCACATTTGTGAGTGTGTGAGGGCTGTTCCAAGTGTTGATGGCTCTGCTGAATACGCACTGTGAGTGCTGTGTTGTGAGTGTGATAGTGTGTGTGCGTGAGTGTTTGCGGGAAACCATTGTGTACGCCTGTAAGAAAATGTCGATGGGTGTTTGTGTGTTTCTTGTGTATGTCTGTGTTGGGAAAACGTTTGTGAGTATGTTAGGGCAGTTCCAAGTGTTGATGTCTCTGCCGAGGTACAGAGTGAGTGCTGTGTTGTGAGTGTGAGAGTGTGTGTGTGTGTGTGTGTGTGTTTTCGGGTAACCATTGTGTATGCCTGTATGAAATAGTCGATGGGTGTATTTGTGTGTTCTTGCGTATTGTGTTTCAGATCCACATTTGTGAGTGTGTGAGGGCAGTTCCAAGTGTTCATGAGTTTGCTGGATATCCAGTGTGAGTGTGTGTTGTGAGTGTGACAGTGTGTGTGCGTGTCTGTGTGTGTGCTTGAAGGAAACCAGTCTGTATGCCTATAAGAAAAATTCGATGGGTGTTTGTGTGTGTTTCTTCTGTATGTGTGTGTCGGGACCATATTTGTGAATATGTTAGGGGAGTTCCAAGTGTTGATTACTCTGCTGGAGACCCAGTGAGAGTGCTGTGTTGTGATTGTGACAGTGTGTGTTTGTCTGTGTGTGTGTGTGTGTTTGGGGAAACCCCACAGTGTATGCTTCTAAGAAAAAGTCGATGGGTGTTTGTGTGTGTTTCTTGTGTATGTGTGTGTCGGGACCACGTATGTGAGTATGTTGTGGCAGTTCCAAGTGCCAGTGTGAATGCTGTGTTGTGAGTGTGGCAGTGTGTGTTTTTATGTGTGTTTGTGTTGGCGGGAAAACATTGTGTATGCCTGTAAGAATAAGTCGATGGATGTTTGTGTGAGTTTCATGTGTATGTGTGTGTCGCAACCACATTTGTCAATATTTTAGGGCAGTTCCAAGTGTTGATGGTTCTGCTGGATACCCATGGTGAGTTCTGTGTTGTAAGTGTGACTGTGTGTGTGTGTGTTCGCGGGAAACCGTTGTGTATGCCTGTAAGAAAAAGTCGATGGGTGTTTGTGTGTGTTTCTTGTGTATGTTTGTGTCGGTAAAACGTTTGTGAGTATGTTAGGGCAGTTCCAAGTGTTGATGGCTCTGCCGAGGCCCAGTGTGCGTACTGTGCTGTTAGTGTGACAGTGTGTGTGTGTGTATGTGTGTGTGTGTGTGTTTGGGGAAATCCCACTCTGTCTGCCTGTAACAAAATGTTGATGGGTGTTTGTGTGTGTTTCTTCTATATCTGTGTGTCGGGACCACGTTTGTTTGTATGTTAGGGCAGATTCAAGTGCCAATGTGAGTGCTGTGTTGTGAGTGTGATAGTGTGTGTGTGTCTGTGTGTGTTTCAGAACCCCCTGTGTACGCCTGTAAGAAAAACTCAATGGGTGTTTGTGTGTGTTTCTTCTGTATGTGTGTGTCGGGACCACGTATGTGAGTACATTGTGGCAGTTCCAACTGCCAGTGTGAATGCTGTGTTGTGAGTGTGGCAGTGTGTGTTTCTGTGTGTGTTTGTGTTGGCGGGAAAACATTGTGTATGCCTGTAAGAATAAGTCGATGGATGTTTGTGTGAGTTTCATGTGTATGTGTGTTTCGTGACCACATTTGTCAATATTTTAGGGCAGTTCCAAGTGTTGATGGTTCTGCTGGATACCCACTGTGAGTGCTGTGTTGTAAGTGTGACTGTGTGTGTGTGTGTTCGCGGGAAACTGTTGTGTATGCCTGTAAGAAAAAGTCGATGGGTGTTTGTGTGTGTTTCTTGTGTATGTGTGTGTCGGTAAAACGTTTGTGACTATGTTAGGGCAGTTCCAAGTGTTGATGGCTCTGCCGAGGCCCAGTGTGCGTACTGTGCTGTTAGTGTGACAGTGTGTGTGTGTGTGTGTGTGTGAGTGTGTGTGTGTGTTGGGGGAAACCCCACTCTGTCTGCCTGTAACAAAAAGTTGATGGGTGTTTGTGTGTGTTTCTTGTGTATGTGTGTGTCGGGACCACGTTTGTTTGTATGTTAGGGCAGATTCAAGTGCCAGTGTGAATGCTGTGCTGTGAGTGTGATAGTGTGTGTGTGTGTGTTTGCGGAAACCATTGTGCATGACTGTAAGTAAAAGTCAATGGGAGTTTGTGTGTGTTTCTTGTGTATGTGTGTGTCGGGACCACGTTTGTGAGTATGTTAGGGCAGTTCCAACTGTTGATGGCTATGCCGGGGACCCAGTGTGAGTGCTGTGTTGTGCGTGTGATAGTGTATGTGTGTGTGTGTGTGTGTGTGTTTTGCTGGATACCATTGTGTATGTCTGTAAGAAAAAGTCGTAGGGTGTTTTTGTGTGTTTCTTCTGCATGTGTGTTTCGGGACCACGTTTGTGAATATGTTAAGGTAATTCCAAGTGTTGATGGCTCTGCTGGAGATCCAATGTGAGTGCTCTGTCGTGAGTGTGACTTTTGTGTGTGTGTGTGTGTGTGTGTTTGCAGGAAACCATTGTGTATGCCTGCAAGAAAAAGTCGATGGGTGTTTGTGTGTGTTATTTGTATATGTGTGTTTCAGGACCATGTTTGTGATTATGTTAAAGCAGTTCCAAGTGTTGACGGCTGTGTTGGAGACCCAGTGTGAGTGCTGTGTTGTGAGTGTGATAGTGTGTGTGTGTCTGTGTGTGTTTCAGAACCCCCTGTGTACGCCTGTAAGAAAAACTCAATGGGTGTTTGTGTGTGTTTCTTGTGTATGTGTGTGTCGGGACCACGTTTGTTTGTATGTTAGGGCAGATTCAAGTGCAAGTGTGAATGCTGTGTTGTGAGTGTGATAGTGTGTGTGTGTGTGTTTGCGGACCAGTCTGTATGCCTATAAGAAAAATTCGATGGGAGTTTGTGTGTGTTTTTTGTGTATGTGTGTGTCGGGACCACGTTTGTGAGTATGTTAGGGCAGTTCCAACTCTTGATGGCTATGCCGGGGACCCAGTGTGAGTGCTGTGTTGCGAGTGTGACAGTTTCTGTGTGTGTGTGTGTGTGTGTGTTAGTTTAAGGGAAACCATTGAGTATGCCTGTATGAAAAATTCGATGGGTGTTTGTGTGTTTTTCTTCTGTATGTGTGTGTCGGGACCACATTTGTGAATATGTTAGGGCAGTTCCAAGTGTTGATGGGTCTGCCGGAGAACCAGTGTGAGTGCTGTGTTGCCAGTGTGACAGTGTGTGTGTGTGTCTCTGTGTCTGTGTGTGTTTGGGGGAACCCCACAGTGTATGCTTCTAAGAAAAAGTCGATGGGTGTTTGTGTGTGTTATTTGTATACGTGTGTGTCAGGACCATGCTTGTGATTATGTTAAAGCAGTTCCAAATGTTGACGGCTGTGTTGGAGACCCAGTGTGAGTGCTGTGTTGTGAGTGTGACAGTGTGTGTGTGTGTCTCTGTGTGTGTGTGTGTTTGGGGGAACGCCACAGTGTATGCTTCTAAGAAAAAGTCGATGGGTGTTTGTGTGTGTTTCTTGTGTATGTGTGTGTCGGGACCACGTATGTGAGTATGTTGTGGCAGTTCCAAATGCCAGTGTGAATGCTGTGTTGTGAGTGTGGCAATGTGTGTTTCTGTGTGTGTTTCTGTTGGCGGGAAAACATTGTGTATGCCTGTAAGAATAAGTCGATGGATGTTTGTGTGAGTTTCATGTGTATGTGTGTGTCGCGACCACATTTATCAATAATTTAGGGCAGTTCCAAGTGTTGATGGTTCTGCTGGATACCCATTGTGAGTGCTGTGTTGTGTGACTGTGTGTGTGTGTGTTCGCGGGAAACCATTGTGTATGCCTGTAAGAAAAAGTCGATGGGTGTTTGTGTGTGTTATTTGTATATGTGTGTGTCAGGACCATGTTTGTGATTATGTTAAAGCAGTTCCAAGTGTTGACGGCTGTGTTGGAGACCCAGTGTGAGTGCTGTGTTGTGAGAGTGATAGTGTGTGTGTGTCTGTGTGTGTTTCAGAACCCCCTGTGTACGCCTGTAAGAAAAACTCAATGGGTGTTTTTGTGTGTTTCTTGTGTATGTGTGTGTCGGGAAAACGTTTGTGAGTATGTTAGGGCAGTTCAAAGTGTTGATGGCTCTGCCGAGGCCCAGTGTGAGTGCTGTGTTGCGAGTGTGACAGTGTTTGTGTGTGTGTGTGTGTGTGTTAGTTTAAGGGAAACCATTGAGTATGCCTGTATGAAAAAGTCGATGGGTGTTTGTGTGTGTTTCTTCTGTATGTGAGTTTGGGGACCACGTCTGTCAGTGTGTCAGGGCAGTTCCAAGTGTTCATGACTGTGCTGGAGATCCAGTGTGAGTGCTGCGTTGTCAGGGGGACATGTGTGTGCGTGTGTGGGTGTGTGTGTGTTTGCGGGAAACCATTGTGTATGCCCGTAAGAATAAATTGATGGGTGTTTATGTGAGTTTCTTGTGTATGTGCGTGTCGAGACCTCATTTGTGAGTATGTTAGGGCAGTTCCAAGTGTTGATGGCTCTGCTGGATATGCACTGTGAGTGCTGTGTTGTGAGTGTGATAGTGTGTGTGCATGTGTGTTTGCGGGAAACCATTGTGTACGCCTGTAAGAAAATGTCATTGGGTGTTTGTGTGTTTCTTGTGTATGTCTGTGTTGGGAAAACGTTTGTGAGTATGTTAGGGCAGTTCCAAGTGTTGATGTCTCTGCGGAGGTACAGAGTGAGTGCTGTGTTGTGAGTGTGAGAGTGTGTGTGTGTGTGTGTGTGTGTGTGTTTTCGGGTAACCATTGTGTATGACTGTATGAAAAAGTCGATGGGTGTATTTGTGTGTTCTTGCGTATTGTGTTTCAGATCCACATTTGTGAGTGTGTGAGGGCATTTCCAAGTGTCCATGAGTTTGCTGGATATCAGGTGTGAGTGTGTGTTGTGAGTGTGACAGTGTGTGTGCGTGTCTGTGTGTGTGTTTACAGGAAACCAGTCTGTATGCCTATAAGAAAAATTCGATGGGTGTTTGTGTGTGTTTCTTCTGTATGTGTGTGTCGGGACCACATTTGTGAATATGTTAGGGCAGTTCCAAGTGTTGATGGCTCTGCTGGAGACCCAGTGAGAGTGCTGTGTAGTGAGTGTGACAGTGTGTGTGTGTGTGTGTGTGTGTGTGTTAGTTTAAGGGAAACCATTGAGTATGCCTGTATGAAAAAGTCGATGGGTGTTTGTGTGTGTTTCTTCTGTATGTGAGTTTGGGGACCACGTCTGTCAGTGTGTCAGGGCAGTTCCAAGTGTTCATGACTGTGCTGGAGATCCAGTGTGAGTGCTGCGTTGTCTGGGGGACATGTGTGTGCGTGTGTGGGTGTGTGTGTGTTTGCGGGAAACCATTGTGTATGTCCGTAAGAATAAATTGATGGGTGTTTATGTGAGTTTCTTGTGTATGTGTGTGTCGAGACCTCGTTTGTGAGTATGTTAGGGCAGTTCCAAGTGTTGATGGCTCTGCTGGATATGCACTGTGAGTGCTGTGTTGTGAGTGTGATAGTGTGTGTGCGTGTGTGTTTGCGGGTAACCATTGTGTACGCCTGTAAGAAAATGTCATTGGGTGTTTGTGTGTTTCTTGTGTATGTCTGTGTTGGGAAAACGTTTGTGAGTATGTTAGGGCAGTTCCAAGTGTTGATGTCTCTGCGGAGGTACAGAGTGAGTGCTGTGTTGTGAGTGTCAGAGTGTGTGTGTGTGTGTGTTTTTTCGGGTAACCATTGTGTATGACTGTATGAAAAAGTCGATGGGTGTATTTGTGTGTTCTTGCGTATTGTGCTTCAGATCCACATTTGTGAGTGTGTGAGGGCATTTCCAAGTGTTCATGAGTTTGCTGGATATCAGGTGTGAGTGTGTGTTGTGAGTGTGACAGTGTGTGTGCGTGTCTGTGTGTGTGTTTGCAGGAAACCAGTCTGTATGCCTATAAGAAAAATTCGAAGGGTGTTTGTGTGTGTTTCTTCTGTATGTGTGTGTCGGGACCACATTTGTGAATATGTTAGGGCAGTTCCAAGTGTTGATGGCTCTGCTGGAGACCCAGTGAGAGTGCTGTGTTGTGAGTGTGACAGTGTGTGTGTCTGTGTGTGTGTGTGTGTTTGGGGGAACCCCACAGTGTATGCTTCTAAGAAAAAGTCGATGGGTGTTTGTGTGTGTTTCTTGTGTATGTGTGTGTCGGGACCACGTATGTGAGTATGTTGTGGCAGTTCCAAGTGCCAGTGTGAATGCTGTGTTGTGAGGGTGGCAGTGTGTGGTTCTGTGTGTGTGTGTTGGCGGGAAAACATTGTGTATGCCTGTAAGAATAAGTCGATGGATGTTTGTGTGAGTTTTATGAGTATGTGTGTGTCGCGACCACATTTGTCAATATTTTAGGGCAGTTCCAAGTGTTGATGGTTCTCCTGGATACCCATTGTGAGTGCTGTGTTGTAAGTGTGACTGTGTGTGTGTGTGTTTGCCGGAAACCATTGTGTATGCCTGCAAGAAAAAGTCGATGGGTGTTTGTTTGTGTTATTTGTATATGTGTGTGTCAGGACCATGTTTGTGATTATGTTAAAGCAGTTCCAAGTGTTGACGGCTGTGTTGGAGACCCAGTGTGAGTGCTGTGTTGTGAGTGTGATAGTGTGTGTGTGTCTGTGTGTGTTTCAGAACCCCCTGTGTACCCCTAAGAAAAACTCAATGGGTGTTTGTGTGTGTTTCTTGTGTATGTGTGTGTCGGGACCACGTATGTGAGTATGTTGTGGCAGTTCCAAGTGCCAGTTTGAATGCTGTGTTGTGTGTGGCAGTGTGTGTTTCTGTTTGTGTTTGTGTTGGCGGGAAAACATTGTGTATGCCTGTAAGAATAAGTCCATGGATGTTTGTGTGAGTTTCATGTGTGTGTGTGTGTCACGACGACATTTGTCAATATTTTAGGGCAGTTCCAAGTGTTGATGTTTCTGCTGGATACCCACTGTGAGTGCTGTGTTGTAAGTTGACTGTGTGTGTGTGTGTTAGCGGGAAACCATTGTGTATGCCTGTAAGAAAAAGTCGATGGGTGTTTGTGTGTGTTTCTTGTGTATGTGTGTGTCGGTAAAACGTTTGTGAGTATGTTAGGGCAGTTCCAAGTGTTGATGGCTCTGCCGAGGCCCAGTGTGCGTACTGTGCTGTTAGTGTGACTGTGTGTGTGTGCGTGTGTGTGTTTGGGGAAACCCCACTCTGTCTGCCTGTAACAAAAAGTTGATGGGTGTTTGTGTGTGTTTCTTGTGTATGTGTGTGTCGGGACCACGTTTGTGTGTATGTTAGGGCAGATTCAAGTGCCAGTGTGAATGCTCTGTTGTGAGTGTGATAGTGTGTCTGTGTTTGCGGAAACCATTGTGCATGACTGTAAGTAAAAGTCAATGGGAGTTTGTGTGTGTTTCTTGTGTATGTGCGTGTCGGGACCACGTTTGTGAGTATGTTAGGGCAGTTCCAACTGTTGATGGCTATGCCGGGGACCCAGTGTGAGTGCTGTGTTGTGCGTGTGATAGTGTATCTGGGTGTGTGTGTGTGTGTGTGTTTTGCTGGATACCATTGTGTATGTCTGTAAGAAAAAGTCGTAGGGTGTTTTTGTGTGTTTCTTCTGCATGTGTGTTTCGGGACCACGTTTGTGAATATGTTAAGGTAATTCCAAGTGTTGATGGCTCTGCTGGAGATCCAATGTGAGTGCTCTGTCGTGAGTGTGACTTTTGTGTGTGTGTGTGTGTGTGTGTGTGTGTTTGCAGGAAACCATTGTGTATGCCTGCAAGAAAAAGTCGATGGGTGTTTGTGTGTGTTATTTGTATATGTGTGTGTCAGGACCATCTTTGTGATTATGTTAAAGCAGTTCCAAGTGTTGACGGCTGTGTTGGAGACCCAGTGTGAGTGCTGTGTTGTGAGTGTGATAGTGTGTGTGTCTGTGTGTGTTTCAGAACCCCCTGTGTACGCCTGTAAGAAAAATTCAATGGTTGTTTGTGTGTGTTTCTTGTGTATGTGTGTGTCGGTAAAACGTTTGTGAGTATGTTAGGGCAGTTCCAAGTGTTGATGGCTCTGCCGAGGCCCAGTGTGCGTACTGTGCTGTTAGTGTGACAGTGTGTGTGTGTGTGTGTGTGTGTGTGTGTTTGGGGAAACCCCACTCTGTCTGCCTGTAACAAAAAGTTGATGGGTGTTTGTGTGTGTTTCTTGTGTATGTGTGTGTCGGGACCACGTTTGTGTGTATGTTAGGGCAGATTCAAGTGCCAGTGTGAATGCTGTGTTGTGAGTGTGATAATGTGTGTGTGTTTGCGGAAACCATTGTGCATGACTGTAAGTAAAAGTCAATGGGAGTTTGTGTGTGTTTCTTGTGTATGTGTGTGTCGGGACCACGTTTGTGAGTATGTTAGGGCAGTTCCAACTGTTGATGGCTATGCCGGGGACCCAGTGTGAGTGCTGTGTTGTGCGTGTGATAGTGTTTGTGTGTGTGTGTGTGAGTGTGTGTTTTGCTGGATACCATTGTGTATGTCTGTAAGAAAAAGTCGTAGGGTGTTTTTGTGTGTTTATTCTGCATGTGTGTTTCGGGACCACGTTTGTGAATATGTTAAGGTAATTCCAAGTGTTGATGGCTCTGCTGGAGATCCAATGTGAGTGCTCTGTCGTGAGTGTGACTTTTGTGTGTGTGTGTGTGTGTGTGTGTGTTTTCGGGTAACCATTGTGTATGCCTGTATGAAAATTCGATGGGTGTATTTGTGTGTTCTTGCGTATTGTGTTTCAGATCCACATTTGTGAGTGTGTGAGGGCTGTTCCAAGTGTTGATGGCTCTGCTGAATACGCACTGTGAGTGCTGTGTTGTGAGTGTGATAGTGTGTGTGCGTGTGTGTTTGCGGGAAACCATTGTGTACGCCTGTAAGAAAATGTCGATGGGTGTTTGTGTGTTTCTTGTGTATGTCTGTGTTGGGAAAACGTTTGTGAGTATGTTAGGGTAGTTCCAAGTGTTGATGTCTCTGCCGAGGTACAGAGTGAGTGCTGTGTTGTGAGTGTGAGAGTGTGTGTGTGTGTGTGTGTTTTCGGGTAACCATTGTGTATGCCTGTATGAAATAGTCGATGGGTGTATTTGTGTGTTCTTGCGTATGTGTTTCAGATCCACATTTGTGAGTGTGTGAGGGCAGTTCCAAGTGTTCATGAGTTTGCTGGATATCCAGTGTGAGTGTGTGTTGTGAGTGTGACAGTGTGTGTGCGTGTCTGTGTGTGTGCTTGAAGGAAACCAGTCTGTATGCCTATAAGAAAAATTCGATGGGTGTTTGTGTGTGTTTCTTCTGTATGTGTGTGTCGGGACCATATTTGTGAATATGTTAGGGGAGTTCCAAGTGTTGATGGCTCTGCTGGAGACCCAGTGAGAGTGCTGTGTTGTGAGTGTGACAGTGTGTGTTTGTCTGTGTGTGTGTGTGTGTTTGGGGGAACCCCACAGTGTATGCTTCTAAGAAAAAGTCGATGGGTGTTTCTGTGTATTTCTTGTGTATGTGTGTGTCGGGACCACGTATGTGAGTATGTTGTGGCAGTTCCAAGTGCCAGTGTGAATGCTGTGTTGTGAGTGTGGCAGTGTGTGTTTTTGTGTGTGTTTGTGTTGGCGGGAAATCATTGTGTATGCCTGTAAGAATAAGTCGATGGATGTTTGTGTGAGTTTTATGTGTATGTGTGTGTCGCGACCACATTTGTCAATATTTTAGGGCAGTTCCAAGTGTTGATGGTTCTGCTGGATACCCATGGTGAGTGATGTGTTGTAAGTGTGACTGTGTGTGTGTGTGTGTTCGCGGGAAACCGTTGTGTATGCCTGTAAGAAAAAGTCGATGGGTGTTTGTGTGTGTTTCTTGTGTATGTGTGTGTCGGTAAAACGTTTGTGAGTATGTTAGGGCAGTTCCAAGTGTTGATGGCTCCTCCGAGGCCCATTGTGCGTACTGTGCTGTTAGTGTGACAGTGTGTGTGTGTGTATGTGTGTGTGTGTGTGTTTGGGGAAATCCCACTCTGTCTGCCTGTAACAAAATGTTGATGGGTGTTTGTGTGTGTTTCTTGTGTATGTGTGTGTCGGGACCACGTTTGTTTGTATGTTAGGGCAGATTCAAGTGCCAGTGTGAATGCTGTGTTGTGAGTGTGATAGTGTGTTTGTGTGTGTGTTTGCGGAAACCATTGTGCATGACTGTAAGTAAAAGTCAATGGGAGTTTGTGTGTGTTTCTTGTGTATGTGTGTGTCGGGACCACGTTTGTGAGTATGTTAGGGCAGTTCCAACTGTTGATGGCTATGCCGGGGACCCAGTGTGAGTGCTGTGTTGCGAGTGTGATAGTGTATGTGTGTGTGTGTGTGTGTGTGTGTTTTGCTGGATACCATTGTGTATGTCTGTAAGAAAAAGTCGTAGGGTGTTTTTGTGTGTTTCTTCTGCATGTGTGTTTCGGGACCACGTTTGTGAATATGTTAAGGTAATTCCAAGTGTTGATGGCTCTACTGGAGATCCAATGTGAGTGCTCTGTCGTGAGTGTGACTTTTGTGTGTGTGTGTGTGTGTTTGCAGGAAACCATTGTGTATGCCTGCAAGAAAAAGTCGATGGGTGTTTGTGTGTGTTATATGTATATGTGTGTGTCAGGACCATGAATGTGATTATGTTAAATCAGTTCCAAGTGTTGACGGCTGTGTTGGAGACCCAGTGTGAGTGCTGTGTTGTGAGTGTGATAGTGTGTGTGTGTCTGTGTGTGTTTCAGAACCCCCTGTGTACGCCTGTAAGAAAAACTCAATGGGTGTTTGTGTGTGTTTCTTGTGTATGTGTGTGTCGGGACCACGTATGTGAGTACATTTTGGCAGTTCCAAGTGCCAGTGTGAATGCTGTGTTGTGAGTGTGGCAGTGTGTGTTTCTGTATGTGTTTGTGTTATCGGGAAACCATTGTGTATGCCTGTAAGAATAAGTCGATGGATGTTTGTGTGAGTTTCATGTGTATGTGTGTTTCGTGACCACATTTGTCAATATTTTAGGGCAGTTCCAAGTGTTGATGGTTCTGCTGGATACCCACTGTGAGTGCTGTGTTGTAAGTGTGACTGTGTGTGTGTGTGTTCGCGGGATACCGTTGTGTATGCCTGTAAGAAAAAGTCGATGGGTGTTTGTGTGTGTTTCTTGTGTATGTGTGTGTCGGTAAAACGTGTGTGAGTATGTTAGGGCAGTTCCAAGTGTTGATGGTTCTGCCGAGGCCCAGTGTGCGTACTGTGCTATTAGTGTGACAGTGTGTGTGTGTGTGTGTGTGTGTGTGTTTGCAGGAAACCATTGTGTATGCCTGCAAGAAAAAGTCGATGGGTGTTTGTGTGTGTTATTTGTATATGTGTGTTTCAGGACCATGTTTGTGATTAGGTTAAAGCAGTTCCAAGTGTTGACGGCTGTGTGGAGACCCAGTGTGAGTGCTGTGTTGTGAGTGTGATAGTGTGTGTGTGTCTGTGTGTGTTTCAGAACCCCCTGTGTACGCCTGTAAGAAAAACTCAATGGGTGTTTGTGTATGTTTCTTGTGTATGTGTGTGTCGGGACCACGTTTGTTTGTATGTTAGGGCAGATTCAAGTGCCAGTGTGAATGCTGTGTTGTGAGTGTGATAGTGTGTGTGTGTGTGTTTGCGGAAACCAGTCTGTATGCCTATAAGAAAAATTCGATTGGAGTTTGTGTGTGTTTTTTGTGTATGTGTGTGTCGGGACCACGTTTGTGAGTATGTTAGGGCAGTTCCAAGTGTTGATGGCTCTGCCGAGTCCCAGTGTGAGTGCTGTGTTGCGAGTGTGAGAGTGTGTGTGTGTGTGTGTTTTCGGGTAACCATTGTGTATGCCTGTATGAAAAAGTCGATGGGTGTATTTGTGTGTTCTTGCGTATTGTGTTTCAGATCCACATTTGTGAGTGTGTGAGGGCAGTTCCAAGTGTTGATGTCTCTGCCGAGGTACAGAGTGAGTGCTGTGTTGTGAGTGTGAGAGTGTGTGTGTGTGTGTGTGTGTTTTCGGGTATCCATTGTGTATGCCTGTATGAAAAAGTCGATGGGTGTATTTGTGTGTTCTTGCATATTGTGTTTCAGATCCACATTTGTGAGTGTGTGAGGGCAGTTCCAAGTGTTGATGTCTCTGCCGAGGTACAGAGTGAGTGCTGTGTTGTGAGTGTGAGAGTGTGTGTGTGTGTGTGTTTTCGGGTAACCATTGTGTATGCCTGTATGAAAAAGTCGATGGGTGTATTTGTGTGTTCTTGCGTATTGTGTTTCAGATCCACATTTGTGAGTGTGTGAGGGCAGTTCCAAGTGTTGATGTCTCTGCCGAGGTATAGAGTGAGTGCTGTGTTGCGAGTGTGACAGTGTGTGTGTGTGTGTGTTTACCAGTAACCATTGTGTATGCCTGTATGAAAAAGTCGATGGGTGTATTTGTGTGTTCTTGCATATTGTGTTTCAGATCCACATTTGTGAGTGTGTGAGGGCAGTTCCAAGTGTTGATGGCTCTGCTGGATACGCACTGTGAGTGCTGTGTTGTGAGTGTGTAGTGTGTGTGCGTGTGTGTTTGCGGGAAACCATTGTGTACGCCTGTAAGAAAATGTCGATGGGTGTTTGTGTGTTTCTTGTATATGTCTGTGTTGGGAAAACGTTTGTGAGTATGTTAGGGCAGTTCCAAGTGTTGATGTCTCTGCCGAGGTAGAGAGTGAGTGCTGTGTTGTGAGTGTGAGAGTGTGTGTGTGTGTGTGTGTTTTCGGGTAACCATTGTGTATGCCTGTATGAAAAAGTCGATGGGTGTATTTGTGTGTTCTTGCGTATTGTGTTTCAGATCCACATTTGTGAGTGTGTGAGGGCAGTTCCAAGTGTTCATGAGTTTGCTGGATACCAGTGTGAGTGTGTGTTGTGAGTGTGACAGTGTGTGTGCGTGTCTGTGTGTGTGTTTGGAGGAAACCAGTCTGTATGCCTATAAGAAAAATTCGATGGGTGTTTGTGTGTGTTTCTCTGTATGTGTGTGTCGGGACCACATTTGTGAATATCTTAGGGCAGTTCCAAGTGTTGATGGCTCTGCTGGAGACCCAGTGAGAGTGCTGTGTTGTGAGTGTGATAGTGTGTGTGTGTCTGTGTGTCTGTGTGTGTTTGGGGGAACCCCACAGTGTATGCTTCTAAGAAAATGTCGATGGGTGTTTGTGTGTGTTTCTTGTGTATGTGTGTGTCAGGACCACGTATGTGAGTATGTTGTGGCAGTTCCAAGTGCCAGTGTGAATGCTGTGTTGTGAGTGTGGCAGTGTGTGTTTCTGTGTGTGTTTGTGTTGGCGGGAAAACATTGTGTATGCCTGTAAGAATAAATCGATGGATGTTTGTGTGAGTTTCATGTGTATGTGTGTGTCGCAACCACATTTGTCAATATTTTAGGGCAGTTCCAAGTGTTGATGGTTCTGCTGGATACCCATTGTGAGTGCTGTGTTGTAAGTGTGACTGTGTGTGTGTGTGTTCGCGGGAAACCGTTGTGTATGCCTGTAAGAAAAAGTCGATGGGTGTTTGTGTGTGTTTCTTGTGTATGTGTGTGTCGGGAAAACGTTTGTGAGTATGTTAGGGCAGTTCCAAGTGTTGATGGCTCTGCCGAAGCCCAGTGTGCGTACTGTGCTGTTAGTGTGACAGTGTGAGTGTGTGTGTGTGTGTGTGTGTTTGGGGAAACCCCACTCTGCTTGTAACAAAAAGTTGATGGGTGTTTGTGTGTGTTTCTTGTGTATGTGTGTGTCGGGACCACGTTTGTGTGTATGTTAGGGCAGATTCAAGTGCCAGTGTGAATGCTGTGTTGTGAGTGTGATAGTGTGTGTGTGTTTGCGGAAACCATTGTGCATGACTGTAAGTAAAAGTCAATGGGAGTTTGTGTGTGTTTCTTGTGTATGTGTGTGTCGGGACCACGTTTGTGAGTATGTTAGGGCAGTTCCAACTGTTGATGGCTATGCCGGGGACCCAGTGTGAGTGCTGTGTTGTGCGTGTGATAGTGTATCTGTGTGTGTGTGTGTGTGTGTGTTGCTGGATACCATTGTGTATGTCTCTAAGAAAAAGTCGTAGGGTGTTTTTGTGTGTTTCTTCTGCATGTGTGTTTCGGGACCACGTTTGTGAATATGTTAAGGTAATTCCAAGTGTTGATTGCTCTGCTGGAGATCCAATGTGAGTGCTCTGTCGTGAGTGTGACTTTTTTTTTTGTGTGTGTGTGTGTGTGTTTGCAGGAAACCATTGTGTATGCCTGCAAGAAAAAGTCGAAGGGTGTTTGTGTGTTATTTGTATATGTGTGTGTCAGGACCATGTTTGTGATTATGTTAAAGCAGTTCCAAGTGTTGACGGATGTGTTGGAGACCCAGTGTGAGTGCTGTGTTGTGAGTGTGATAGTGTGTGTGTGTCTGTGTGTGTTTCAGAACCCCCTGTGTACGCCTGTAAGAAAAATTCAATGGGTGTTTGTGTGTGTTTCTTGTGTATGTGTGTGTCGGTAAAACGTTTGTGAGTATGTTAGGGCAGTTCCAAGTGTTGATGGCTCTGCCGAGGCCCAGTGTGCGTACTGTGCTGTTAGTGTGACAGTGTGTGTGAGTGTGTGTGTGTGTGTTGGGGGAAACCCCACTCTGTCTGCCTGTAACAAAAAGTTGATGGGTGTTTGTGTGTGTTTCTTGTGTATGTGTGTGTCGGGACAACGTTTGTGAGTATGTTAGGGCAGTTCCAACTGTTGATGGCTATGCCGGGGACCCAGTGTGAGTGCTGTGTTGTGCGTGTGATAGTGTTTGTGTGTGTGTGTGTGAGTGTGTGTTTTGCTGGATACCATTGTGTATGTCTGTAAGAAAAAGTCGTAGGGTGTTTTTGTGTGTTTCTTCTGCATGTGTGTTTCGGGACCAAGTTTGTGAATATGTTAAGGTAATTTCAAGTGTTGATGGCTCTGCTGGAGATCCAATGTGAGTGCTCTGTCGTGAGTGTGACTTTTGTGTGTGTGTGTGTGTGTGTGTGTTTTCGGGTAACCATTGTGTATGCCTGTATGAAAATTCGATGGGTGTATTTGTGTGTTCTTGCGTATTGTGTTTCAGATCCACATTTGTGAGTGTGTGAGGGCTGTTCCAAGTGTTGATGGCTCTGCTGAATACGCACTGTGAGTGCTGTGTTGTGAGTGTGATAGTGTGTGTGCGTGAGTGTTTGCGGGAAACCATTGTGTACGCCTGTAAGAAAATGTCGATGGGTGTTTGTGTGTTTCTTGTGTATGTCTGTGTTGGGAAAACGTTTGTGAGTATGTTAGGGCAGTTCCAAGTGTTGATGTCTCTGCCGAGGTACAGAGTGAGTGCTGTGTTGTGAGTGTGAGAGTGTGTGTGTGTGTGTGTGTGTGTTTTCGGGTAACCATTGTGTATGCCTGTATGAAATAGTCGATGGGTGTATTTGTGTGTTCTTGCGTATTGTGTTTCAGATCCACATTTGTGAGTGTGTGAGGGCAGTTCCAAGTGTTCATGAGTTTGCTGGATATCCAGTGTGAGTGTGTGTTGTGAGTGTGACAGTGTGTGTGCGTGTCTGTGTGTGTGCTTGAAGGAAACCAGTCTGTATGCCTATAAGAAAAATTCGATGGGTGTTTGTGTGTGTTTCTTCTGTATGTGTGTGTCGGGACCATATTTGTGAATATGTTAGGGGAGTTCCAAGTGTTGATTACTCTGCTGGAGACCCAGTGAGAGTGCTGTGTTGTGATTGTGACAGTGTGTGTTTGTCTGTGTGTGTGTGTGTGTTTGGGGAAACCCCACAGTGTATGCTTCTAAGAAAAAGTCGATGGGTGTTTGTGTGTGTTTCTTGTGTATGTGTGTGTCGGGACCACGTATGTGAGTATGTTGTGGCAGTTCCAAGTGCCAGTGTGAATGCTGTGTTGTGAGTGTGGCAGTGTGTGTTTTTATGTGTGTTTGTGTTGGCGGGAAAACATTGTGTATGCCTGTAAGAATAAGTCGATGGATGTTTGTGTGAGTTTCATGTGTATGTGTGTGTCGCAACCACATTTGTCAATATTTTAGGGCAGTTCCAAGTGTTGATGGTTCTGCTGGATACCCATGGTGAGTGCTGCGTTGTAAGTGTGACTGTGTGTGTGTGTGTTCGCGGGAAACCGTTGTGTATGCCTATAAGAAAAAGTCGATGGGTGTTTGTGTGTGTTTCTTGTGTATGTTTGTGTCGGTAAAACGTGTGTGAGTATGTTAGGGCATTTCCAAGTGTTGATGGCTCTGCCGAGGCCCAGTGTGCGTACTGTGCTGTTAGTGTGACAGTGTGTGTGTGTGTATGTGTGTGTGTGTGTGTTTGGGGAAATCCCACTCTGTCTGCCTGTAACAAAATGTTGATGGGTGTTTGTGTGTGTTTCTTCTGTATCTGTGTGTCGGGACCACGTTTGTTTGTATGTTAGGGCAGATTCAAGTGCCAATGTGAGTGCTGTGTTGTGAGTGTGATAGTGTGTGTGTGTCTGTGTGTGTTTCAGAACCCCCTGTGTACGCCTGTAAGAAAAACTCAATGGGTGTTTGTGTGTGTTTCTTCTGTATGTGTGTGTCGGGACCACGTATGTGAGTACATTGTGGCAGTTCCAACTGCCAGTGTGAATGCTGTGTTGTGAGTGTGGCAGTGTGTGTTTCTGTGTGTGTTTGTGTTGGCGGGAAAACATTGTGTATGCCTGTAAGAATAAGTCGATGGATGTTTGTGTGAGTTTCATGTGTATGTGTGTTTCGTGACCACATTTGTCAATATTTTAGGGCAGTTCCAAGTGTTGATGGTTCTGCTGGATACCCACTGTGAGTGCTGTGTTGTAAGTGTGACTGTGTGTGTGTGTGTTCGCGGGAAACTGTTGTGTATGCCTGTAAGAAAAAGTCGATGGGTGTTTGTGTGTGTTTCTTGTGTATGTGTGTGTCGGTAAAACGTTTGTGAGTATGTTAGGGCAGTTCCAAGTGTTGATGGTTCTGCCGAGGCCCAGTGTGCGTACTGTGCTGTTAGTGTGACAGTGTGTGTGTGTGTGTGTGTGTGTGTGAGTGTGTGTGTGTGTTGGGGGAAACCCCACTCTGTCTGCCTGTAACAAAAAGTTGATGGGTGTTTGTGTGTGTTTCTTGTGTATGTGTGTGTCGGGACCACGTTTGTTTGTATGTTAGGGCAGATTCAAGTGCCAGTGTGAATGCTGTGCTGTGAGTGTGATAGTGTGTGTGTGTGTGTTTGCGGAAACCATTGTGCATGACTGTAAGTAAAAGTCAATGGGAGTTTGTGTGTGTTTCTTGTGTATGTGTGTGTCGGGACCACGTTTGTGAGTATGTTAGGGCAGTTCCAACTGTTGATGGCTATGCCGGGGACCCAGTGTGAGTGCTGTGTTGTGCGTGTGATAGTGTATGTGTGTGTGTGTGTGTGTGTGTTTTGCTGGATACCATTGTGTATGTCTGTAAGAAAAAGTCGTTGGGTGTTTTTGTGTGTTTCTTCTGCATGTGTGTTTCGGGACCACGTTTGTGAATATGTTAAGGTAATTCCAAGTGTTGATGGCTCTGCTGGAGATCCAATGTGAGTGCTCTGTCGTGAGTGTGACTTTTGTGTGTGTGTGTGTGTGTGTGTGTTTGCAGGAAACCATTGTGTATGCCTGCAAGAAAAAGTCGATGGGTGTTTGTGTGTGTTATTTGTATATGTGTGTTTCAGGACCATGTTTGTGATTATGTTAAAGCAGTTCCAAGTGTTGACGGCTGTGTTGGAGACCCAGTGTGAGTGCTGTGTTGTGAGTGTGATAGTGTGTGTGTGTCTGTGTGTGTTTCAGAACCCCCTGTGTACGCCTGTAAGAAAAACTCAATGGGTGTTTGTGTGTGTTTCTTGTGTATGTGTGTGTCGGGACCACGTTTGTTTGTATGTTAGGGCAGATTCAAGTGCAAGTGTGAATGCTGTGTTGTGAGTGTGATAGTGTGTGTGTGTGTGTTTGCGGACCAGTCTGTATGCCTATAAGAAAAATTCGATGGGAGTTTGTGTGTGTTTTTTGTGTATGTGTGTGTCGGGACCACGTTTGTGAGTATGTTAGGGCAGTTCCAACTGTTGATGGCTATGCCGGGGACCCAGTGTGAGTGCTGTGTTGCGAGTGTGACAGTTTCTGTGTGTGTGTGTGTGTGTGTTAGTTTAAGGGAAACCATTGAGTATGCCTGTATGAAAAATTCGATGGGTGTTTGTGTGTTTTTCTTCTGTATGTGTGTGTCGGGACCACATTTGTGAATATGTTAGGGCAGTTCCAAGTGTTGATGGGTCTGCCGGAGAACCAGTGTGAGTGCTGTGTTGCCAGTGTGACAGTGTGTGTGTGTGTCTCTGTGTCTGTGTGTGTTTGGGGGAACCCCACAGTGTATGCTTCTAAGAAAAAGTCGATGGGTGTTTGTGTGTGTTATTTGTATACGTGTGTGTCAGGACCATGCTTGTGATTATGTTAAAGCAGTTCCAAATGTTGACGGCTGTGTTGGAGACCCAGTGTGAGTGCTGTGTTGTGAGTGTGACAGTGTGTGTGTGTGTCTCTGTGTGTGTGTGTGTTTGGGGGAACGCCACAGTGTATGCTTCTAAGAAAAAGTCGATGGGTGTTTGTGTGTGTTTCTTGTGTATGTGTGTGTCGGGACCACGTATGTGAGTATGTTGTGGCAGTTCCAAATGCCAGTGTGAATGCTGTGTTGTGAGTGTGGCAATGTGTGTTTCTGTGTGTGTTTGTGTTGGCGGGAAAACATTGTGTATGCCTGTAAGAATAAGTCGATGGATGTTTGTGTGAGTTTCATGTGTATGTGTGTGTCGCGACCACATTTATCAATAATTTAGGGCAGTTCCAAGTGTTGATGGTTCTGCTGGATACCCATTGTGAGTGCTGTGTTGTGTGACTGTGTGTGTGTGTGTTCGCGGGAAACCATTGTGTATGCCTGTAAGAAAAAGTCGATGGGTGTTTGTGTGTGTTATTTGTATATGTGTGTGTCAGGACCATGTTTGTGATTATGTTAAAGCAGTTCCAAGTGTTGACGGCTGTGTTGGAGACCCAGTGTGAGTGCTGTGTTGTGAGTGTGATAGTGTGTGTGTGTCTGTGTGTGTTTCAGAACCCCCTGTGTACGCCTGTAAGAAAAACTCAATGGGTGTTTTTGTGTGTTTCTTGTGTATGTGTGTGTCGGGAAAACGTTTGTGAGTATGTTAGGGCAGTTCAAAGTGTTGATGGCTCTGCCGAGGCCCAGTGTGAGTGCTGTGTTGCGAGTGTGACAGTGTTTGTGTGTGTGTGTGTGTGTGTTAGTTTAAGGGAAACCATTGAGTATGCCTGTATGAAAAAGTCGATGGGTGTTTGTGTGTGTTTCTTCTGTATGTGAGTTTGGGGACCACGTCTGTCAGTGTGTCAGGGCAGTTCCAAGTGTTCATGACTGTGCTGGAGATCCAGTGTGAGTGCTGCGTTGTCAGGGGGACATGTGTGTGCGTGTGTGGGTGTGTGTGTGTTTGCGGGAAACCATTGTGTATGCCCGTAAGAATAAATTGATGGGTGTTTATGTGAGTTTCTTGTGTATGTGCGTGTCGAGACCTCATTTGTGAGTATGTTAGGGCAGTTCCAAGTGTTGATGGCTCTACTGGATATGCACTGTGAGTGCTGTGTTGTGAGTGTGATAGTGTGTGTGCATGTGTGTTTGCGGGTAACCATTGTGTACGCCTGTAAGAAAATGTCATTGGGTGTTTGTGTGTTTCTTGTGTATGTCTGTGTTGGGAAAACGTTTGTGAGTATGTTAGGGCAGTTCCAAGTGTTGATGTCTCTGCGGAGGTACAGAGTGAGTGCTGTGTTGTGAGTGTGAGAGTGTGTGTGTGTGTGTGTGTGTGTGTGTTTTCGGGTAACCATTGTGTATGACTGTATGAAAAAGTCGATGGGTGTATTTGTGTGTTCTTGCGTATTGTGTTTCAGATCCACATTTGTGAGTGTGTGAGGGCATTTCCAAGTGTTCATGAGTTTGCTGGATATCAGGTGTGAGTGTGTGTTGTGAGTGTGACAGTGTGTGTGCGTGTCTGTGTGTGTGTTTGCAGGAAACCAGTCTGTATGCCTATAAGAAAAATTCGATGGGTGTTTGTGTGTGTTTCTTCTGTATGTGTGTGTCGGGACCACATTTGTGAATATGTTAGGGCAGTTCCAAGTGTTGATGGCTCTGCTGGAGACCCAGTGAGAGTGCTGTGTAGTGAGTGTGACAGTGTGTGTGTGTGTGTGTGTGTGTGTGTGTTAGTTTAAGGGAAACCATTGAGTATGCCTGTATGAAAAAGTCGATGGGTGTTTGTGTGTGTTTCTTCTGTATGTGAGTTTGGGGACCACGTCTGTCAGTGTGTCAGGGCAGTTCCAAGTGTTCATGACTGTGCTGGAGATCCAGTGTGAGTGCTGCGTTGTCTGGGGGACATGTGTGTGCGTGTGTGGGTGTGTGTGTGTTTGCGGGAAACCATTGTGTATGTCCGTAAGAATAAATTGATGGGTGTTTATGTGAGTTTCTTGTGTATGTGTGTGTCGAGACCTCGTTTGTGAGTATGTTAGGGCAGTTCCAAGTGTTGATGGCTCTGCTGGATATGCACTGTGATTGCTGTATTGTGAGTGTGATAGTGTGTGTGCGTGTGTGTTTGCGGGTAACCATTGTGTACGCCTGTAAGAAAATGTCATTGGGTGTTTGTGTGTTTCTTGTGTATGTCTGTGTTGGGAAAACGTTTGTGAGTATGTTAGGGCAGTTCCAAGTGTTGATGTCTCTGCGGAGGTACAGAGTGAGTGCTGTGTTGTGAGTGTGAGAGTGTGTGTGTGTGTGTGTGTTTTCGGGTAACCATTGTGTATGACTGTATGAAAAAGTCGATGGGTGTATTTGTGTGTTCTTGCGTATTGTGCTTCAGATCCACATTTGTGAGTGTGTGAGGGCATTTCCAAGTGTTCATGAGTTTGCTGGATATCAGGTGTGAGTGTGTGTTGTGAGTGTGACAGTGTGTGTGCGTGTCTGTGTGTGTGTTTGCAGGAAACCAGTCTGTATGCCTATAAGAAAAATTCGATGGGTGTTTGTGTGTGTTTCTTCTGTATGTGTGTGTCGGGACCACATTTGTGAATATGTTAGGGCAGTTCCAAGTGTTGATGGCTCTGCTGGAGACTCAGTGAGAGTGCTGTGTTGTGAGTGTGACAGTGTGTGTGTGTCTGTGTGTGTGTGTGTGTTTGGGGGAACCCCACAGTGTATGCTTCTAAGAAAAAGTCGATGGGTGTTTGTGTGTGTTTCTTGTGTATGTGTGTGTCGGGACCACGTATGTGAGTATGTTGTGGCAGTTCCAAGTGCCAGTGTGAATGCTGTGTTGTGAGGGTGGCAGTGTGTGGTTCTGTGTGTGTGTGTTGGCGGGAAAACATTGTGTATGCCTGTAAGAATAAGTCGATGGATGTTTGTGTGAGTTTCCTGTGTATGTGTGTCTCGCGACCACATTTGTCAATATTTTAGGGCAGTTCCAAGTGTTGATGGTTCTGCTGGATACCCATTGTGAGTGCTGTGTTGTAAGTGTGACTGTGTGTGTGTGTGTTTGCCGGAAACCATTGTGTATGCCTGCAAGAAAAAGTCGATGGGTGTTTGTGTGTGTTATTTGTATATGTGTGTGTCAGGACCATGTTTGTGATTATGTTAAAGCAGTTCCAAGTGTTGACGGCTGTGTTGTAGACCCAGTGTGAGTGCTGTGTTGTGAGTGTGATAGTGTGTGTGTGTCTGTGTGTGTTTCAGAACCCCCTGTGTACGCCTGTAAGAAAAACTCAATGGGTGTTTGTGTGTGTTTCTTGTGTATGTGTGTGTCGGGACCACGTTTGTTTGTATGTTAGGGCAGATTCAAGTGCAAGTGTGAATGCTGTGTTGTGAGTGATAGTGTGTGTGTGTGTGTTTGCGGACCAGTCTGTATGCCTATAAGAAAAATTCGATGGGAGTTTGTGTGTGTTTTTTGTGTATGTGTGTGTCGGGACCACGTTTGTGAGTATGTTAGGGCAGTTCCAACTGTTGATGGCTATGCCGGGGACCCAGTGTGAGTGCTGTGTTGCGAGTGTGACAGTTTCTGTGTGTGTGTGTGTGTGTGTTAGTTTAAGGGAAACCATTGAGTATGCCTGTATGAAAAATTCGATGGGTGTTTGTGTGTTTTTCTTCTGTATGTGTGTGTCGGGACCACATTTGTGAATATGTTAGGGCAGTTCCAAGTGTTGATGGGTCTGCCGGAGAACCAGTGTGAGTGCTGTGTTGCCAGTGTGACAGTGTGTGTGTGTGTCTCTGTGTCTGTGTGTGTTTGGGGGAACCCCACAGTGTATGCTTCTAAGAAAAAGTCGATGGGTGTTTGTGTGTGTTATTTGTATACGTGTGTGTCAGGACCATGCTTGTGATTATGTTAAAGCAGTTCCAAATGTTGACGGCTGTGTTGGAGACCCAATGTGAGTGCTGTGTTGTGAGTGTGACAGTGTGTGTGTGTGTCTCTGTGTGTGTGTGTGTTTGGGGGAACGCCACAGTGTATGCTTCTAAGAAAAAGTCGATGGGTGTTTGTGTGTGTTTCTTGTGTATGTGTGTGTCGGGACCACGTATGTGAGTATGTTGTGGCAGTTCCAAATGCCAGTGTGAATGCTGTGTTGTGAGTGTGGCAATGTGTGTTTCTGTGTGTGTTTGTGTTGGCGGGAAAACATTGTGTATGCCTGTAAGAATAAGTCGATGGATGTTTGTGTGAGTTTCATGTGTATGTGTGTGTCGCGACCACATTTATCAATAATTTAGGGCAGTTCCAAGTGTTGATGGTTCTGCTGGATACCCATTGTGAGTGCTGTGTTGTGTGACTGTGTGTGTGTGTGTTCGCGGGAAACCATTGTGTATGCCTGTAAGAAAAAGTCGATGGGTGTTTGTGTGTGTTATTTGTATATGTGTGTGTCAGGACCATGTTTGTGATTATGTTAAAGCAGTTCCAAGTGTTGACGGCTGTGTTGGAGACCCAGTGTGAGTGCTGTGTTGTGAGTGTGATAGTGTGTGTGTGTCTGTGTGGGTTTCAGAACCCCCTGTGTAGGCCTGTAAGAAAAACTCCATGGGTGTTTGTGTGTGTTTCTTGTGTATGTGTGTGTCGGGAAAACGTTTGTGAGTATCTTAGGGCAGTTCCAAGTGTTGATGGCTCTGCCGAGGCCCAGTGTGAGTGCTGTGTTGCGAGTGTGACAGTGTCTGTGTGTGTGTGTGTGTGTGTTAGTTTAAGGGAAACCATGGAGTATGCCTGTATGAAAAAGTCGATGGGTGTTTGTGTGTGTTTCTGCTGTATGTGAGTTTGGGGACCACGTCTGTCAGTGTGTCAGGGCAGTTCCAAGTGTTCATGGCTGTGCTGGAGATCCAGTGTGAGTGCTGCGTTGTCAGGGGGACATGTGTGTGCGTGTGTGGGTGTGTGTGTGTTTGCGGGAAACCATTGTGTATGCCCGTAAGAATAAATTGATGGGTGTTTGTGTGAGTTTCTTGTGTATGTGTGTGTCGAGACCACGTTTGTGAGTATGTTAGGGCAGTTCCAAGTGTTGATGGCTCTGCTGGATATGCACTGTGAGTGCTGTGTTGTGAGTGTGATAGTGTGTGTGCATGTGTGTTTGCGGGTAACCATTGTGTACGCCTGTAAGAAAATGTCATTGGGTGTTTGTGTGTTTCTTGTGTATGTCTGTGTTGGGAAAACGTTTGTGAGTATGTTAGGGCAGTTCCAAGTGTTGATGTCTCTGCGGAGGTACAGAGTGAGTGCTGTGTTGTGAGTGTGAGAGTGTGTGTGTGTGTGTGTTTGGGGAAACCCCACTCTGTCTGCCTGTAACAAAAATTTGATGAGTGTTTGTGTGTGTTTCTTGTGTATGTGTGTGTCGGGACCACGTTTGTTTGTATGTTAGGGCAGATTCAAGTGCCAGTGTGAATGCTGTGTTGTGAGTGTGATAGTGTGTGTGTGTGTGTTTGCGGAAACCAGATGTATGTTAGGGCAGTTCCAAGTGTTGATGCTCCGCTGAGGTACAGAGTGAGTGCTGTGTTGTGAGTGTGAGAGTGTGTGTGTGTGTGTGTTTTCGGGTAACCATTGTGTATGCCTGTATGAAATAGTCGATGGGTGTATTTTTGTGTTCTTGCATATTGTGTTTCAGATCCACATTTGTGAGTGTGTGAGGGCATTTCCAAGTGTTCATGAGTTTGCTGGATATCAGGTGTGAGTGTGTGTTGTGAGTGTGACAGTGTGTGTGCGTGTCTGTGTGTGTGTTTGCAGGAAACCAGTCTGTATGCCTAAAAGAAAAATTCCATGGGTGTTTGAGTGTGTTTCTTCTGTATGTGTGTGTCGGGACCACATTTGTGAATATGTTAGGGCAGTTCCAAGTGTTGATGGCTCTGCTGGAGACCCAGTGAGAGTGCTGTGTAGTGACTGTGACAGTGTGTGTGTTTCTGTGTGTGTGTGTGTATGTCTGGGGGAACCCCACAGTGTATGCTTCTAAGAAAAAGTCGATGGGTGTTTGTGTGTGTTTCTTGTGTATGTGTGTGTCGGGACCACGTATGTGAGTATGTTGTGGCAGTTCCAAGTGCCAGTGTGAATGCTGTGTTGTGAGTGTGGCAGTGTGTGGTTCTGTGTGTGTTTGTTTTGGCGGGAAAACATTGTGTATGCCTGTAAGAATAAGTCGATGGATGTTTGTGTGAGCTTCCTGTGTATGTGTGTGTCGCGACCACATTTGTCAATATTTTAGGGAAGTTCCAAGTGTTGATGGTTCTGCTGGATACCCATTGTGAGTGCTGTGTTGTAAGTGTGACTGTCTGTGTGTTTGTTTGCCGGAAACCATTGTGTATGCCTGCAAGAAAAAGTTGATGGGTGTTTGTTTGTGTTATTTGTATATGTGTGTGTCAGGACCATGTTTGTGATTATGTTAAAGCAGTTCCAAGTGTTGACGGCTGTGTTGGAGACCCAGTGTGAGTGCTGTGTTGTGAGTGTGATAGTGTGTGTGTGTCTGTGTGTGTTTCAGAACCCCCTGTGTACGCCTGTAAGAAAAACTCAATGGGTGTGTGTGTTTCTTATGTATGTGTGTTACGGGACCACGTATGTGAGTATGTTGCGGCAGTTCCAAGTGCCAGTGTGAATGTTGTGTTGTGAGTGTGGCAGTGTGTGTTTCTGTGTGTGTTTGTGTTGGCGGGAAAACATTGTGTATGCCTGTAAGAATAAGTCGATGGATGTTTGTGTGAGTTTCATGTGTATGTGTGTGTCGCGACCACATTTGTCAATATTTTAGGGCAGTTCCAAGTGTTGATGGTTCTGCTGGATACCCATTGTGAGTGCTGTGTTGTACGTGTGACTGTGTGTGTGTGTGTTCGCGGGAAACCATTGTGTATGCCTGTAAGAAAAAGTCGATGGGTGTTTGTGTGTGTTTCTTGTGTATGTGTGTGTCGGTAAAAAGTTTGTGAGTATGTTAGGGCTGTTCCAAGTGTTGATGGCTCTGCCGAGGCCCAGTGTGCGTACTGTGCTGTTAGTGTGACAGTGTGTGTGTGTGTGTGTGTGTTTGGGGAAACCCCACTCTGTCTGCCTGTAACAAAAAGTTGTGGGTGTTTGTGTGTGTTTCTTGTGTATGTGTGTGTCGAGACCACGTTTGTGAGTATGTTAGGGCAGTTCCAAATGTTGATGGCTATGCCGGGGACCCAGTGTGAGTGCTGTGTTGTGCGTGTGATAGTGTATGTGTGTGTGTGTGCTTTGCTGGATACCATTGAGTATGTCTGTAAGAAAAAGTCGTAGGGTGTTTTTGTGTGTTTGTTCTGCATGTGTGTTTCGGGAACACGTTTGTGAATACGTTAAGGAAATTCCAAGTGTTCATGGCTCTGCTGGAGATCCAATGTGAGTGCTCTGTCGTGAGTGTGACTTTTGTGTGTGTGTGTGTTTGTGTTTGCAGGAAACCATTGTGTAATCCTGCAAGAAAAAGTCGATAGGTGTTTGTGTGTGTTATTTGTATATGTGTGTGTCAGGACCATGTTTGTGATTATGTTAAAGCACTTCCAAGTGTTGACGGCTGTGTTGTAGACCCAGTGTGAGTGCTGTGTTGTTAGTGTGATAGAGTGTGTGTTTCTGTGTGTGTTTCAGAAACCCCTGTGTACGCCTGTAAGAAAAACCCAATGGGTGTTTGTGTGTGTTTCTTGTGTATGTGTGTGTCGGGAAAACGTTTGTGAGTATGTTAGGGCAGTTCAAAGTGTTGATGGCTCTGCTGAGGCCCAGTGTGAGTGCTGTGTTGCGAGTGTGACAGTGTGTGTGTGTGTGTGTGTGTGTTAGTTTAAGGGAAACCATTGAGTATGCCTGTATGAAAAAGTCGATGGGTGTTTGTGTGTGTTTCTTCTGTATGTGAGTTTGGGGACCACGTCTGTCAGTGTGTCAGGGCAGTTCCAAGTGTTCATGGCTGTGCTGGAGATCCAGTGTGAGTGCTGCATTGTCAGGGGGACAGTGTGTGTGCGTGTGTGGGTGTGTGTGTGTTTGCGGGAAACCATTGTGTATGCCCGTAAGAATAAATCGATGGGTGTTTGTGTGAGTTTCTTGTGTATGTGTGTGTCGAGACCTCGCTTGTGAGTATGTTAGGGCAGTTCCAAGTGTTGATGGCTCTGCTGGATACGCACTGTGAGTGCTGTGTTGTGAGTGTGATAGTGTATGTGTGTGTGTGTTTGCGGAAACCATTGTGCATGAGTGTAAGTAAAAGTCAATGGGAGTTTGTGTGTGTTTCTTGTGTATGTGTGTGTCGGGAGCACGTTTGTTTGTATGTTAGGGCAGATTCAAGTGCCAGTGTGAATGCTGTGTTGTGAGTGTGATAGTGTGTGTGTGTGTGTTTGCGGAAACCATTGTGCATGAGTGTAAGTAAAAGTCAATGGGAGTTTGTATGTGTTTCTTGTGTATGTGTGTGTCGGGACCACGTTTGTGAGGATGTTAGGACAGTTCCAACTGTTGATGGCTATGCCGGGGACCCAGTGTGAGTGCTGTGTTGTGCGTGTTATAGTGTATGTGTGTGTGTGTGTGTGTGTTGCTGGATACCATTGTGTATGTCTGTAAGAAAAAGTCGTAGGGTGTTTGTGTGTGTTTCTTCTGCATGTGTGTTTCGGGACCACGTTTGTGAATATGTTAAGGTAATTCCAAGTGTTCATGGCTCTGCTGGAGATCCAATGTGAGTGTTCTGTCGTGAGTGTGCCTTTTGTGTGTGTGTGTGTGTGTGTGTGTGTGTTTGCAGGAAACCATTGTGTATGCCTGCAAGAAAAAGTCGATGGGTGTTTGTGTGTGTTATTTTTATATGTGTGTGTCAGGACCATGTTTGTGATTATGTTAAAGCAGTTCCAAGTGTTGACGGCTGTGTTGGAGACCCAGTGTGAGTGCTGTGTTGTGAGTGTGATAGTGTGTGTGTGTCTGTGTGTGTTTCAGAACCCCCTGTGTATGCCTGTAAGAAAAACTCAATGGGTGTTTGTGTGTGTTTCTTGTGTATGTGTGTGTCGGGAAAACGTTTGTGAGTATGTTAGGGCAGTTCCAAGTGTTGATGGCTCTGCCGAGGCCCAGTGTGAGTGTTGTGTTGCGAGTGTGACAGTGTGTGTGTGTGTGTGTGTGTTTTCGGGTAACCATTGTGTATGCTTGTATGAAAAAGTCGATGGATGTATTTGTGTGTTCTTGCGTAATGTGTTTCAGATCCACATTTGTGAGTGTGTGAGGGCAGTTCCAAGTGTTGATGGTTCTGCTGGATACGCACTGTGAGTGCTGTGTTGTGAGTGTGATAGTGTGTGTGCGTGTGTGTTTGCGGGAAACCATTGTGTACGCCTGTAAGAAAATGTCGATGGGTGTTTGTGTGTTTCTTGTGTATGTCTGTGTTGAGAAAACGTTTGTGAGTATGTTAGGGCAGTTCCAAGTGTTGATGTCTCTGCCGAGGTACAGAGTGAGTGCTGTGTTGTGAGTGTGAGAGTGTGTGTGTGTGTGTGTGTGTGTGTTTTCAGGTAACCATTGTGTATGCCTGTATGAAAAAGTCGATGGGTGTATTTTTGTGTTCTTGCGTATTGTGTTTCAGATCCACATTTGTGAGTGTGTGAGGGCAGTTCCAAGTGTTCTAGAGTTTGCTGGATATCCAGTGTGAGTGTGTGTTGTGAGTGTGACAGTGTGTGTGCGTGTCTGTGTGTGTGTTTGCAGGAAACCAGTCTGTATGCCTATAAGAAAAATTCCATGGGTGTTTGTGTGTGTTTCTTCTGTATGTGTGAGTCGGGACCACATTTGTGAATATGTTAGGGCAGTTCCAAGTTTTGATGGCTCTTCCGGAGACCCAGTGTGAGTGCTGTGTTGAGAGTGTGACAGTGTGTGTTTGTGTCTGTGTGTGTGTGTTTTTTGGGGAGCCCCACAGTGTATGTTTCTAAGAAAAAGTCGATGGGTGTTTGTGTGTGTTATTTGTATATGTGTGTGTCAGGACCATGTTTGTGATTATGTTAAAGCAGTTCCAAGTGCTCTGCCGGAGACCCAGTGTGAGGGCCATGTTGTGACGGTGACATTGTGTGTGCGTGTGTGTGTGTGTGTTTGCGTGAAACCACTGTGTATTCGTATAAGGAAAAGTTGATGGTTGTTTGTATGAGGGTGTTGTTGGAACCCCAACGTTTCTGCCTTTAATAAAAAGTAATGGGTGTTCGTGTGTGTTTTTTGTGTATGTTGTGTTGAAAGCTTGTTTGTGTGTATATATGGGCAGTTCCAAGTGCCATTGTGAGTGCTGTGTTGTGAGTGTGATAGAGTGTGTGTGTGTGTGTGTGTGTGTGTATTTGCGGGAAACCATGTGTATGCCTGTATGAAAAAGCCGATGGGTGTTTGTGTGTGTTTCCTGTGTATTTGTGTGTCGGGACCACGTTTGTGAGTTAGTTAGGGCAGTTCCAAGTGCTGATGGTACTGCCTGAGACCCAGTGTGAGTGCTGTGTTTGAGTGTGGTAGTGTGTGTGTGTGTGTGTGTGTGTGTGTTTGTGGGAAACCATTGTATGCCTGTAAGGAATAGTCGATGTGTGTTTGTGTGTGTTTCTTGTGTATGTGTGTGTCGGGACCAAGTTTGTGAGTATGTTAGGGGACTTCCAAGTGTTGTGGCTCTGCTGGAGACCCAGTGTGAGTGCTGTGTTCTGAATGTGATAGTTTGGGTGTGTTTGTGTGTGTTTAGGGGAATCCCCCTGTGTATGCCTGGAAGAAAAACTCAATGGGTTTTAGTGTGTGTTTCCTGTATGTGTGTGGGTCGGGACCCCGTTTGTGAGTTAGTGAGGGCAGTTCCAAGTGCTGATGGCACTGCCTGAGACCCAGTGTGAGTGCTGTGTTGGAGTGTGGTAGTGTGTGTGTGTGTTTGTGGGAAACCATTGTATGCCTGTAAGGAAAAGTCGATGGGTTTTTGTGTGTGTATCTTGTGTATGTGTGTGTCGGGACCACGTTTGTGAGTATGTTAGTTCAGTTCCAAGTGTTGATGTCGCTGCCGTAGAGCCAGTGTGAGTGCTGTGTTTGAGTATGATAGTGTGTGTGTGTATGTTTGTGTGTTTGTGGGAAACCGTTGTGTAGGCCTCTTAGAAGAAGTCGATGGGTGTTTGTGTTTCCTGTGTATGTGTGTGTCGGGACCACGTTTTTGAGTATGTCAGGGCAGTCCAAGTGTTGATGGCTCTGCCGGAGACCCAGTGTGAGGGCCATGTTGTGACGGTGACATTGTGTGTGCGTGTGTGTGTGTTTGCGTGAAACCACTATATGCATGTAAGAAAAAGTTGATGGTTGTTTGTGTGAGGGTGTTGTTGGAACCCCAAAGTTTCTGCCTTTAATAAAAAGTAATGGGTGTTTGTGTGTGTTTCTTGTGTATGTGTGTGTCGAAAGCTCGTTTGTGTGTATATAAGGGCAGTTCCAAGTGCCATTGTGAGTGCTGTGTTGTGAGTGTGATAGAGTGTTTGTGTGTGTGTGTGTGTGTGTGTGTGTGTTTGCTGGAAACCATGTGTATGCCTGTATGAAAAAGTCGATGGGTGTTTGTGTGTGTTTCCTGTGTATGTGTGTGTCGGGACCACGTTTGTGAGTTAGTTAGGGCAGTTCCAAGTGCTGATGGCACTGCCTGAGACCCAGTGTGAGTGCTGTGTTGGAGTGTGGTAGTGTGTGTGTGTGTGTGTGTGTGTTTGTGGGAAACCATTGTATGCCTGTAAGGAAAAGTCGATGGGTATTTGTGTGTGTTTCTTGTGTATGTGTGTGTCGGGACCAAGTTTGTGAGTATGTTAGGGGACTTCCAAGTGTTGTGGCTCTGCTGGAGACCCAGTGTGAGTGCTGTGTTCTGAATGTGATAGTTTGGGTGTGTTTGTGTGTGTTTCGGGGAACGCCCCTGTGTATGCCTGGAAGAAAAACTCAATGGGTGTTTGTGTGTGTTTCCTGTATGTGTGTCTTGGGACCACGTTTGTTTGTATGTAAGGGCAGTTCCAAATGCCAGTGTGAGTGCTGAGTTGTGAGTGTGATCGTGTGATAGTGTGTGTGTGTGTTTGTTTGTGGGAAACCATTGTGTATGCCTGTAACAAAAAGTCGATGGGTGTTTGTTTGTGGTTCTTGTGTATGTGCCTGTTGGGACCACGTTTGTGAGTATGTTAGGGCAGTTCCAAGTGTTGATGGCTCTGCTGGAGGCCCGGTGTGATTGCTCTGTTTGACTGTGATAATGTGATAGTGTGAGTGTTTGTGTGTGTGTGTGTGTGTTTTGGGGAAACCAGTGTATATGCCCGTAAGAAAAAGTCGATAGCTGTTTTCGTGTGTTTCTTGTGTATGAGTGTGTCGGGACCACGTTTGTGAGTATGTTGGGGCAGTTCCAAGTGTTGATGGCTCTGCTGGAGACCCAGTGTGAGTGCTGTGTTGTGAGTGTGATAGTGTGTGTGTGGTGTGTGTTTGTTGGAACCCCAACGTGTCTGCCTGTAAGAAAAAGTAATGGGTGTTTGTGTGTTTTTCTTGTGTATGTGTGTGTCGAAACCTCGTTTGTGTGCATATAAGGGCAGTTCCAAGTGCCATTGTGAGTGCTGTGTTGTGAGTGTGATAGAGTGTGTGTGTGTGTGTGTGTTTGCGGGAAACCACTATATGCGTGTAAGAAAACTATGATGGTTGTTTGTATGAGGGTGTTGTTGGAACCCCAACGTTTCTGCCTTTAATAAAAAGTAATGGGTGTTTGTGTGTGTTTCTTGTGTATGTGTGTGTCGAAGGCTCGTTTGTGTGTATCTAAGGGCAGTTCCAGGTGCCATTGTGAGTGCTGTGTTGTGAGTGTGATAGAGTGTGTGTGTGTGTGTGTGTGTTTGCGGGAAACCACTATATGCGTGTAAGAAAAAGTTGATGGTTGTTTGTGTGAGGGTGTTGTTGGAACCCCAACGTTTCTGCCTTTAATAAAAAGTAATGGGTGTTTGTGTGTGTTTCTTGTGTATGTGTGTGTCGAAAGCTCGTTTGTGTGTATCTAAGGGCAGTTCCAAGTGCCATTGTGAGTGCTGTGTTGTGAGTGTGATAGAGTGTGTGTGTGTGTGTGTGTGTGTGTGTGTGTGTTTGCGGGAAACCATGTGTATGCCTGTATGAAAAAGTCGATGGGTGTTTGTGTGTGTTTCCTGTGTATGTGTGTGTCGGGACCATGTTTGTAAGTTAGTTAGGGCAGTTCCAGGTGCTGATGGCACTGCCTGAGACCCAGTGTGAGTGCTGTGTTGGAGTGTGGTAGTGTGTGTGTGTGTGTGTGTGTTTGTGGGAAACCATTGTATGCCTGTAAGGAAAAGTTGATGGGTATTTGTGTGTGTTTCTTGTGTATGTGTGTGTCGGGACCAAGTTTGTGAGTATGTTAGGGGACTTCCAAGTGTTGTGGCTCTGCTGGAGACCCAGTGTGAGTGCTGTGTTCTGAATGTGATAGTTTGGGTGTGTTTGTGTGTGTTTCGGGGAACGCCCCTGTGTATGCCTGGAAGAAAAACTCAATGGGTGTTTGTGTGTGTTTCCTGTATGTGTGTCTTGGGACCACGTTTGTTTGTATGTAAGGGCAGTTCCAAATGCCAGTGTGAGTGCTGAGTTGTGAGTGTGATAGTGTGATAGTGTGTGTGTGTGCGTTTGTTTGTGGGAAACCATTGTGTATGCCTGTAACAAAAAGTCGATGGGTGTTTGTTTGTGGTTCTTGTGTATGTGCCTGTTGGGACCACGTTTGTGAGTATGTTAGGGCAGTTCCAAGTGTTGATGGCTCTGCTGGAGGCCCGGTGTGATTGCTCTGTTTGACTGTGATAATGTGATAGTGTGAGTGTTTGTGTGTGTGTGTGTGTGTGTGTGTGTGTGTTTTGGGGAAACCAGTGTATATGCCTGTAAGAAAAAGTCGATAGCTGTTTTTGTGTGTTTCTTGTGTATGAGTGTGTCGGGACCACGTTTGTGAGTATGTTGGGGCAGTTCCAAGTGTTGATGGCTCTGCTGGAGACCCAGTGTGAGTGCTGTGTTGTGAGTGTGATAGTGTGTGTGTTTGTGTGTGTTTGTTGGAACCCCAACGTGTCTGCCTGTAAGAAAAACTAATGGGTGTTTGTGTGTTTTTCTTGTGTATGTGTGTGTCGAAACCTCGTTTGTGTGCATATAAGGGCAGTTCCAAGTGCCATTGTGAGTGCTGTGTGGTGAGTGTGATAGAGTGTGTGTGTGTGTGTGTTTGCGGGAAACCACTATATTCGTGTAAGAAAAAGTTGATGGTTGTTTGTGTGAGGGTGTTGTTGGAACCCCAACGTTTCTGCCTTTAATAAAAAGTAATGGGTGTTTGTGTGTGTTTCTTGTGTATGTGTGTGTCGAAGGCTCGTTTGTGTGTATCTAAGGGCAGTTCCAAGTGCCATTGTGAGTGCTGTGTTGTGAGTGTGATAGAGTGTGTGTGTGTGTGTGTGTGTGTGTTTGCTGGAAACCATGTGTATGCCTGTATGAAAAAGTCGATGGGTGTTTGTGTGTGTTTCCTGTGTATGTGTGTGTCGGGACCACGTTTGTGAGTTAGTTAGGGCAGTTCCAAGTGCTGATGGCACTGCCTGAGACCCAGTGTGAGTGCTGTGTTCGAGTGTGGTAGTGTGTGTGTCTGTGTGTGTGTGTTTGTGGGAAACCATTGTATGCCTGTAAGGAAAAGTCGATGGGTGTTTGTGTGTTTTTCTTGTGTATGTGTATGTCGAGACCACGTTTGTGAGTATGTTAGGGGACTTCCAAGTATTGTGGCTCTGCTGGAGACCCAGTGTGAGTGCTGTGTTCTGAATGTGATAGTTTGGGTGTGTTTGTGTGTGTTTCGGGGAACCCCCCTGTGTATGCCTGGGTGAAAAACTCAATGCGTGTTTGTGTGTTTTTCTTGTGTATGTGTGTGTCGAAACCTCGTTTGTGTGTATATAAGGGCAGTTCCAAGTGCCATTGTGAGTGCTGTGTTTTGAGTGTGATAGAGTGTGTATGTGTGTGTGTGTCTGTTTGCGGGAAACCATGTGTATGCATGAATGAAAATGTCCGTGTGTGTTTGTGTGTGTATCCTGTGTATTTGTGTGTCGGAACCCCGTTTGTGAGTTAGTTAGGGCAGTTCCAAGTGCTGATGGCACTGCCTGAGACCCAGTGTGAGTTCTGTGTTGGAGTGTGGTAGTGTGTGTGTGTGTTTGTGGGAAACCATTGTATGCCTGTAAGGAAAAGTCGATGGGTTTTTGTGTGTGTATCTTGTGTATTTGTATGTCGGGTCCACGTTTGTGAGTATGTTAGTTCAGTTCCAAGTGTTGATGTCACAGCCGGAGACTCAGTGTGAGTGCTGTGTTTGAGTGTGATAGTGTGTGTGTGTGTGTTTGTGTGCTTGTGGGAAACCTTTGTGTAGGCCTGTTAGAATAAGTCGATGGGTGTTTGTGTTTCCTGTGTATGTGTGTGTCGGGACCACGTTTGTGAGTATGTCAGGGCAGTCCAAGTGTTGATGGCTCTGCCAGAGACCCAGTGTGAGGGCCATGTTGTGACGGTGACATTGTGTGTGTGTGTGTGTGTTTGCGTGAAATCACTGTGTATAATGTAAGAAAAAGTTGATGGTTGTTTGTGTGAGGGTGTTGTTGGAACCCCAACGTTTCTGCCTTTAATAAAAAGTAATGGGTGTTTGTGTGTGTTTCTTGTGTATGTGTGTGTCGAAAGCTCGTTTGTGTGTATATAAGGGCAGTTCCAAGTGCCATTGTGAGTGCTCTGTTGTGAGTGTGATTGTGTGTGTGTGTGTGTGTGTGTGTGTGTTTGCGGGAAACCATGTGTATGCCTGTATGAAAAAGTCGATGGGTGTTTGTGTGTGTTTCCTGTGTATGTGTGTGTCGGGACCACGTTTGTGAGTCAGTTAGGGCAGTTCCAAGTGCTGATGGCACTACCTGAGAGCCAGTGTGAGTGCTGTGTTTGAGTGTGGTAGTGTGTGTGTGTGTGTGTGTGTGTGTTTGTGGGAAACCATTGTATGCCTGTAAGGAAAAGTCGATGGGTATTTGTGTGTGTTTCTTGTGTATGTGTGTGTCGGGACCAAGTTTGTGAGTATGTTAGGGGACTTCCAAGTGTTGTGGCTCTGCTGGAGACCCAGTGTGAGTGCTGTGTTCTGAATGTGATAGTTTGGGTGTGTTTGTGTGTGTTTCGGGGAACGCCCCTGTGTATGCCTGGAAGAAAAACTCAATGGGTGTTTGTGTGTGTTTCCTGTATGTGTGTCTTTGGACCACGTTTGTTTGTATGTAAGGGCAGTTCCAAATGCCAGTGTGAGTGCTGAGTTCTGAGTGTGATAGTGTGATAGTGTGTGTGTGTGTTTGTTTGCGGGAAACCATTGTGTATGCCTGTAACAAAAAGTTGATAGGTGTTTGTTTGTGGTTCTTGTGTATGTGCCTGTTGGGACCACGTTTGTGAGTATGTTAGGGCAGTTCCAAGTGTTGATGGCTCTGCTGGAGGCCCGGTGTGATTGCTCTGTTTGACTGTGATAATGTGATAGTGTGAGTGTTTGTGTGTGTGAGTGTGTGTGTGTGTGTTTTGGGGAAACCAGTGTATATGCCCGTAAGAAAAAGTCGATAGCTGTTTTTGTGTGTTTCTTGTGTATGAGTGTGTCGGGACCACGTTTGTGAGTATGTTGGGGCAGTTCCAAGTGTTGATGGCTCTGCTGGAGACCCAGTGTGAGTGCTGTGTTGTGAGTGTGATAGTGTGTGTGTGTGTGTGTGTGTGTTTGTTGGAACCCCAACGTGTCTGCCTGTAAGAAAAACTAATGGGTGTTTGTGTGTTTTTCTTGTGTATGTGTGTGTCGAAACCTCGTTTGTGTGCATATAAGGGCAGTTCCAAGTGCCATTGTGAGTGCTGTGTTGTGAGTGTGATAGAGTGTGTGTGTGTGTGTGTGTGTTTGCGGGAAACCACTATATGCGTGTAAGAAAACTATGATGGTTGTTTGTATGAGGGTGTTGTTGGAACCCCAACGTTTCTGCCTTTAATAAAAAGTAATGGGTGTTTGTCTGTGTTTCTTGTGTATGTGTTGTCGAAGGCTCGTTTGTGTGTATCTAAGGGCAGTTCCAGGTGCCATTGTGAGTGCTGTGTTGTGAGTGTGATAGAGTGTGTGTGTGTGTGTTTGCGGAAACCACTATATGCGTGTAAGAAAAAGTTGATGGTTGTTTGTGTGAGGGTGTTGTTGGAACCCCAACGTTTCTGCCTTTAATAAAAAGTAATGGGTGTTTGTGTGTGTTTCTTGTGTATGTGTGTGTCGAAGGCTCGTTTGTGTGTATCTAAGGGCAGTTCCAAGTGCCATTGTGAGTGCTGTGTTGTGAGTGTGATAGAGTGTGTGTGTGTGTGTGTGTGTGTTTGCTGGAAACCATGTGTATGCCTGTATGAAAAAGTCGATGGGTGTTTGTGTGTGTTTCCTGTGTATGTGTGTGTCGGGACCACGTTTGTGAGTTAGTTAGGGCAATTCCAAGTGCTGATGGCACTGCCTATGACCCAGTGTGAGTGCTGTGTTGGAGTGTGGTAGTGTGTGTGTGTGTGTGTGTGTGTGTGTTTGTGGGAAACCATTGTATGCCTGTAAGGAAAAGTCGATGGGTGTTTGTGTGTGTTTCTTGTGTATGTGTGTGTCGGGACCACGTTTGTGAGTATGTTAGGGGACTTCCAAGTATTGTGGCTCTGCTGGAGACCCAGTGTGAGTGCTGTGTTCTGAATGTGATAGTTTGGGTGTGTTTGTGTGTGTTTCGGGGAACCCCCCTGTGTATGCCTGGGTGAAAAACTCAATGGGTGTTTGTGTGTTTTTCTTGTGTATGTGTGTGTCGAAACCTCGTTTGTGTGTATATAAGGGCAGTTCCAAGTGCCATTGTGAGTGCTGTGTTGTGAGTGTGATAGAGTGTGTGTGTGTGTGTGTGTGTGTCTGTTTGCGGGAAACGATGTGTATGCATGAATGAAAATGTCCGTGTTTGTTTGTGTGTGTATCCTGTGTATTTGTGTGTCGGAACCCCGTTTGTGAGTTAGTTAGGGCAGTTCCAAGTGCTGATGGCACTGCCTGAGACCCAGTGTGAGTGCTGTGTTGGAGTTGGTAGTGTGTGTGTGTGTTTGTGGGAAACCATTGTATGCCTATAAGGAAAAATCGATGGGTTTTTGTGTGTGTATCTTGTGTATTTGTATGTCGGGTCCACGTTTGTGAGTATGTTAGTTCAGTTCCAAGTGTTGATGTCACAGCCGGAGACTCAGTGTGAGTGCTGTGTTTGAGTGTGATAGTGTGTGTGTGTGTGTGTGTTTGCGGGAAACCATGTGTATGCCTGTATGAAAAAGTCGATGGGTGTTTGTGTGTGTTTCCTGTGTATGTGTGTGTCGGGATCACGTTTGTGAGTTAGTTAGGGCAGTTCCAAGTGCTGATGGCACTGCCTGAGACCCAGTGTGAGTGCTGTGTTTGAGTGTGATAGTGTGTGTGTGTGTGTGTGTGTTTGTTTGAACCCCAACGTGTCTGCCTGTAATAAAAAGTAATGGCTGTTTGTGTGTGTTTCTTGTGTATGTGTGTGTCGAAAGCTTGTTTGTGTGTATATAAGGGCAGTTCCAGTGCCATTGTGAGTGTTGTGTTGTGAGTGTGATAGAGTGTGTGTGTGTGTGTGTGTTTGCTGGAAACCATGTGTATGCCTGTATGAAAAGGTCGATGGGTGTTTGTGTGTGTTTTCTGTGTATCTGTGTGTCGAGACCACGTTTGTGAGTTAGTTAGTGTAGTTCCAAGTGCCGATGGCACTGCCTGAGACCCATGTGAGTGCTGTGTTTGAGAGTGGTTGTGTGTGTGTGTGTGTGTTTGTGGGAAACCATTGTATGCCTCTAAGGTAAAGTCGATGGGTTTTTGTGTGTGTATCTTGGGTATGTGTGTGTCGGGACCACGTTTGTGAGTATGTTAGTTCAGTTCCAAGTGTTGATATCGCTGCCTGAGACCCAGTGTGAGTGCTGTGTTTGAGTGTGATAGTGTGTGTGTGTGTTTGTGTGTTTGCGGGAAACCGTTCTGTATGCCTGTTAGAATAAGTTGATGGGTGTTTGTGTTTCCTGTGTATGTGTGTGTCGGGACCACGTTTGTGAGTATGTAAGGGCAGTCCTAGTGTTGATGGCTCTGCCGGAGACCCAGTGTGAGGGCCATGTTGTGACGGTGACATTGTGTGTGCGTGTGTGTGTGTGTGTTTGCGTGACACCACTATGTGCGTGTAAGAAAAAGTTGATGGTTGTTTGTGTGAGGGTGTTGTTGGAACCCCAACGTTTCTGCCTTTAATAAAAAGTAATGGGTGTTTGTGTGTGTTTCTTGTGTATGTGTGTGTCAAAAGCTCGTTTGTGTGTATCTAACGGCAGTTCCAAGTGCAATTGTGAGTGCTGTGTTGTGAGTGTGATAGAGTGTGTGTGTGTGTGTGTGTTTGTGGGAAACCATTGTATGCCTGTAAGGAAAAGTCGATGGGTGTTTGTGTGTGTTTCTTGTGTATGTGTGTGTCGGGACCAAGTTTGTGAGTATGTTAGGGGACTTCCAAGTATTGTGGCTCTGCTGGAGACCCAGTGTGAGTGCTGTGTTCTGAATGTGATAGTTTGGGTGTGTTTGTGTGTGTTTCGGGGAACGCCCTGTGTATGCCTGGAAGAAAAACTCAATGGGTGTTTGTGTGTTTCCTGTATGTGTGTCTTGGGACCACGTTTGTTTGTATGTAAGGGCAGTTCCAAATGCCAGTGTGAGTGCTGAGTTGTGAGTGTGATAGTGTGATAGTGTGTGTGTGTGTGTGTGTTTGCGGGAAACCATTGTGTATGCCTGTAACAAAAAGTCGATGGGTGTTTGTTTGTGGTTCTTGTGTATGTGCCTGTTGGGACCACGTTTGTGAGTCTATTAGGGCAGTTCCAAGTGTTGATGGCTCTGCTGGAGGCCCGGTGTGATTGCTCTGTTTGACACTGATAGTGTGATAGTGTGAGTGTGTGTGTGTGTGTGTGTGTGTGTTTGGGGGAAACCAGTGTATATGCCCGTAAGAAAAAGTCGATAGCTGTTTTCGTGTGTTTCTTGTGTATGAGTGTGTCGGGACCACGTTTGTGAGTATGTTGGGGCAGTTCCAAGTGTTGATGGCTCTGCTGGAGACCCAGTGTGAGTGCTGTGTTGTGAGTGTGATAGTGTGTGTGTGTGTGTGTGTGTTTGTTGGAACCCCAACGTGTCTGCCTGTAAGAAAAAGTAATGGGTGTTTGTGTTTTTTTCTTGCGTATGTGTGTGTCGAAAGCTCGTTTGTGTGTATATAAGGGCAGTTCCAAGTGCCACTGTGAGTGCTGTGTTGTGAGTGTGATAAAGTGTGTGTGTGTGTGTGTTTGTAGGAAACCATGTGTATGCATGAATGAAAAAGTCCATGGGTGTTTGTGTGTGTTTCCTGTGTATGTGTGTGTCGGGACCACATTTGTGAGTATGTCAGGGCAGTCCAAGTGTTGATGGCTCTGCCGGAGACCCAGTGTGAGGGCCATGATGTGACGGTGACATTGTGTGTGTGTGTGTTTGCATGAAACCACTATATGCGTGTAGGAAAAAGTTGATGGTTGTTTGTGTGATGGTGTTGTTGGAACCTCAACGTTTCTGCCTATAATAAAAAGTAATGGGTGTTTGTGTGTGTTTCTTGTGTATGTGTGTGTCGAAAGCTCGTTTGTGTGTATCTAAGGGCAGTTCCAAGTGCCATTGTGAGTGCTGTGTTATGAGTGTGATAGAGTGTGTGTGTGTGTGTGTTTGCTGGAAACCATGTGTATGCCTGTATGAAAAAGTCAATGGGTGTTTGTGTGTGTTTCCTGTGTATGTGTGTGTCGGGACCACGTTTGTGAGTTAGGGCAGTTCCAAGTGCTGATGGCACTGCCTGAGACCCAGTGTGAGTGCTGTGTTGGAGTGTGGTAGTGTGTGTGTGTGTGTGTGTGTGTGTGTTTGTGGGAAATCATTGTATGCCTGCAAGGAAAAGTCGATGGGTGTTTGTGTGTGTTTCTTGTGTATGTGTGTGTCGGGACCTAGTTTGTGAGTATGTTAGGGGACTTCCAAGTGTTGTGGCTCTGCTGGAGACCCAGTGTGAGTGCTGTGTTCTGAATGTGATAGTTTGGGTGTGTTTGTGTGTGTTTCGGGGGACGCCCCTGTGTATGCCTGTAAGAAAAACTCAATGGGTGTTTGTGTGTGTTTCCTGTATGTGTGTCTTGGGACCACGTTTGTTTGTATGGAAGGGCAGTTCCAAATGCCAGTGTGAGTGCTGAGTTGTGAGTGTGATAGTGTGATAGTGTGATAGTGTGTGTGTTTGTTTGCGGGAAACCATTGTGTATGCCTGTAACAAAAAGTCGATGGGTGTTTGTTTGTGGTTCTTGTGTATGTGCCTGTTGGGACCACGTTTGTGAGTATGTTAGGGCAGTTCCAAGTGTTGATAGCTCTGCTGGAGGCCCGGTGTGATTGCTCTGTTTGACTGTGATAGTGTGATAGTGTGAGTGTGGGTGTGTTTCTGTGTGTGTGTGTGTCTGTGTGTGTGTGTGTTTGGGGGAAACCAGTGTATATGCCCGTAAGAAAAAGTCGATAGCTGTTTTTGTGTGTTTCTTGTGTATGAGTGTGTCGGGACCACGTTTGTGAGTATATTGGGGCAGTTCCAAGTGCTGATGTCTCTGCTGGAGACCCAGTGTGAGTGCTGTGTTGTGAGTGTGATAGTGTGATAGTGTGTGTGTGTGTGTGTGTGTGTTTGTGGGAAACCATTGTGTATGCGTGTAACAAAAAGTCGATGGGTGTTTGTTTGTGGTTCTTGTGTATGTGCCTGTTGGGAATACGTTTGTGAGTGTGTTAGGGCAGTTCCAAGTGTTGATGGCTCTGCTGGAGGCCCGGTGTGATTGCTCTGTTTGACTGTGATAATGTGATAGTGTGAGTGTGTGTGTGTGTGTGTGTGTGTGTGTGTGTGTTTGGGGGAAACCAGTGTATATACCCGTAAGAAAAAGTCGATAGCTGTTTTTGTGTGTTTCTTGTGTATGAGTGTGTCGGGACCACGTTTGTGAGTATGTTGGGGCAGTTCCAAGTGTTGATGGCTCTGCTGGAGACCCAGTGTGAGTGCTGTGTTGTGAGTGTGATAGTGTGTGTGTGTGTGTGTGTTTGTTGGAACCCCAACGTGTCTGCCTGTAAGAAAAAGTAATGGGTGTTTGTGTGTTTTCCTTGCGTATGTGTGTGTCGAAAGCTCTTTTGTGTGTATATAAGGGCAGTTCCAGTGCCATTGTGAGTGCTGTGTTGTGAGTGTGATAGAGTGTGTGTGTGTGTGTGTTTGCGGGAAACCATGTGTATGCATGAATGAAAAAGTCCGTGGGTGTTTGTGTGTGTTTCCTGTGTATGTGTGTGTCAGGACCACGTTTGTGAGTATGTCAGGGCAGTCCAAGTGTTGATGGCTCTGCCGGAGACCCAGTGTGAGGGCCATGATGTGACGGTGACATTGTGTGTGTGTGTGTTTGCGTGAAACCACTATATGCGTGTAGGAAAAAGTTGATGGTTGCTTGTGTGATGGTGTTGTTGGAACCCCAACGTTTCTGCCTATAATAAAAGGTAATGGGTGTTTGTGTGTGTTTCTTGTGTATGTGTGTGTCGAAAGCTCGTTTGTGTGTATCTAAGGGCAGGTCCAAGTGCCATTGTGAGTGCTGTGTTGTGAGTGTGGCAGTGTGTGTTTTTGTGTGTGTGTTGGCAGGAAAACATTGTGTATGCCTGTAAGAAAAAGTCGATGGGTGTTTGTGTCTGTTTCTTGTGTATGTGTGTGTCGGTAAAACGTTTGTGAGTATGTTAGGGCAGTTCCAAGTGTTGATGGCTCTGCCGAGGCCCAGTGTGCGTACTGTGCTGTTAGTGTGACAGTGTGGGTGTGGTGTGTGTGTGTGTTGGGGGAAACCCCACTCTGTCTGCCTGTAACAAAAAGTTGATGGCTGTTTGTGTGTGTTTCTTGTGTATGTGTGTGTCGGGACCACGTTTGTGTGTATGTTAGGGCAGATTCAAGTGCCAGTGTGAATGCTGTGTTGTGAGTGTGATAGTGTGTGTGTGTGTGTGTTTGCGGAAACCATTGTGCATGACTGTAAGTAAAAGTCCATGGGAGTTTGTGTGTGTTTCTTGTGTATGTGTGTGTCGGGACCACGTTTGTGAGTATGTTAGGGCAGTTCCAACTGTTGATGGCTATGCCGGGGACCCAGTGTGAGTGCTGTGTTGAGCGTGTGATAGTGTATGTGTGTGTGTGTGTGTGTGTTTTGCAGGATACCATTGTGTATGTCTGTAAGAAAATGTCGTAGGGTGTCTTTGTGTGTTTCTTCTGCATGTGTGTTTCGGGACCACGTTTGTGAATATGTTAAGGTAATTTCAAGTGTTGATGGGTCTGCCGAGGAACAGAGTGAGTGCTGTGTTGTGAGTGTGAGAGTGTGTGTGTGTGTGTGTGTGTGTTTTCGGGTAACCATTGTGTATGCCTTTATGAAAAAGTCGATGGGTGTATTTGTGTGTTCTTGCGTATTGTGTTTCAGATCCACATTTGTGAGTGTGTGAGGGCAGTTCCAAGTGTTGATGGCTCTGCTGGATACGCACTGTGAGTGCTGTGTTGTGAGTGTGATAGTGTGTGTGCGTGTGTGTTTGCGGGAAACCATTGTGTACGCCTGTAAGAAAATGTCGATGGGTGTTTGTGTGTTTCTTGTGTATGTCTGTGTTGGGAAAACGTTTGTGAGTATGTTAGGGCAGATCCAAGTGTTGATGGCTCTGCCGAGGCCCAGTGTGAGTGCTGTGTTGCGAGTGTGATAGTGTATGTGTGTGTGTGTGTGAGTGTGTGTTTTGCTGGATACCATTGTGTATGTCTGTAAGAAAAAGTCGTAGGGTGTTTTTCTGTGTTTCTTCTGCATGTGTGTTTTGGGACCACGTTTGTGAATGTGTTAAGGTAATTCCAAGTGTTGATGGCTCTGCTGGAGATCCAATGTGAGTGCTCTGTCGTGAGTGTGACTTTTGTGTGTGTGTGTGTGTGTTTGCAGGAAACCATCGTTTATGCCTTCAAGAAAAACTCGATGGGTGTTTGTGTGTGTTATTTGTATATGTGTGTGTCAGGACCATGTTTCTGATTATGTTAAAGCAGTTCCAAGTGTTGACGGCTGTGCTGGAGATCCAGTGTGAGTGCTGCGTTGTCAGGGGGACATGTGTGTGCGTGTGTGGGTGTGTGTGTGTTTGCGGGAAACCATTGTGTATGCCCGTAAGAATAAATCGATGGGTGTTTGTGTGAGTTTCTTGTGTATGTGTGTGTCGAGACCCCGTTTGTGAGAATGTTAGGGCAGTTCCAAGTGTTGATTGCTCTGCTGGATACGCACTGTGAGTGCTGTGTTGTGAGTGTGATAGTGTGTGTGCGTGTGTGTTTGCGGGAAACCATTGTGTACGCCTGTAAGAAAATGTCGATGGGTGTTTGTGTGTTTCTTGTGTATGTCTGTGTTGGGAAAACGTTTGTGAGTATGTTAGGGCAGTTCCAAGTGCTGATGTCTCTGCCGAGGTACAGAGTGAGTGCTGTGTTGTGAGTGTGAGAGTGTGTGTGTGTGTGTGTGTGTTTTCGGGTAACCATTGTGTATGCCTGTATGAAAAAGTCGATGGGTGTATTTGTGTGTTCTTGCGTATTGTGTTTCAGATCCACATTTGTGAGTGTGTGAGGGCAGTTCCAAGTGTTCATGAGTTTGCTGGATATCCAGTGTGAGTGTGTGTTGTGAGTGTGACAGTGTGTGTGCGTGTCTGTGTGTGTGTTTGCAGGAAACCAGTCTGTATGCCTATAAGAAAAATTCGATGGGTGTTTGTGTGTGTTTCTTGTGTATGTGTGTGTCGGGACCACGTTTGTGAGTATGTTAGGGCAGTTCCAACTGTTGATGGCTATGCCGGGGACCCAGTGTGAGTGCTGTGTTGTGCGTGTGATAGTGTATGTGTGTGTGTGTGTGTGTGTTTGCAGGAAAACATTGTGTATGCCTGCAAGAAAAAGTCGATGGGTGTTTGTGTGTGTTATTTGTATATGTGTGTGTCAGGACCATGTTTGTGATTATGTTAAAGCAGTTCCAAGTGTTGACGGTAGTGTTGGAGACCCAGTGTGAGTGCTGTGTTGTGAGTGTGATAGTGTGTGTGTGTGTTGTGTGTGTTTCAGAACCCCTGTGTACGCCTGTAAGAAAAACTCAATGGGTGTTTGTGTGTGTTTCTTGTGTATGTGTGTGTCGGGACCACGTATGTGAGTATATTGTGGCAGTTCCAAGTGCCAGTGTGAATGCTGTGCTGTGAGTGTGGCAGTGTGTGTTTTTGTGTGTGTTTGTGTTGGTGGGAAAACATTGTGTATGCGTGTAAGAATAAGTCGATGGATGTTTATGTGAGTTTCATGTGTATGTGTGTGTCGCGACTACATTTGTCAATATTTTAGGGCGGTTCCAAGTGTTGATGGTTCTGCTGGATACCCATTGTGAGGGCTGTGTTGTAAGTGTGACTGTGTGTGTTTGTGTTTAGGAAACCATTGTGTATGCCTGCAAGAAAAACTCGATGGGTGTTTGTGTGTGTTATTTGTATATGTGTGTGTGAGGACCAAGTTTGTGATTATGTTAAAGCAGTTCCAAGTGTTGACGGCTGTGTTGGAGACCCAGCGTGAGTGCTGTGTTGTGAGTGTGACAGTGTGTGTGTGTCTGTGTGTGTTTCAGAACCCCCTGTGTACGCCTGTAAGAAAAACTCAATGGGTGTTTGTGTGTGTTTCTTGTGTATGTGCGTGTCGGGACCACGTATGTGAGTATGTTGTGGCAGTTCCAAGCGCCAGTGTGAATGCTGTGTTGTGAGTGTGGCAGTGTGTGTTTCTGTGTGTGTTTGTGTTGGCGGGAAAACATTGTGTATGCCTGTAAGAATAAGTCGATGGATGTTTGTGTGACTTTCATGTGTATGTGTGTGTCGCGACCACATTTGGCAATATTTTAGGACAGTTCCAAGTGTTGATGGTTCTGCTGGATACCCACTGTGAGTGCTGTGTTCTAAGTGTGACTGTGTGTGTGTGTGTGTGTTCGCGGGAAACCGTTGTGTATGCATGTAAGAAAAAGTCGATGGGTGTTTGTGTGTGTTTCTTGTGTATGTGTGTGTCGGTAAAACGTTTGTGAGTATGTTAGGGCAGTTCCAAGTGTTGATGGCTCTGCAGAGGCCCAGTGTGCGTACTGTGCTGTTAGTGTGACAGTGTGTGTGTGTGTGGGGGGGAAACCCCACTCTGTCTGCCTGTAACAAAAAGTTGATGGTTGTTTGTGTGTGTTTCTTGTGTATGTGTGTGTCGGGACCACGTTTGTGTGTATGTTAGGGCAGATTCAAGTGCCAGTGTGAATGCTGTGTTGTGAGTGTGATAGTGTGTGTGTGTTTGCGGAAACCATTGTGCATGACTGTAAGTAAAAGTCAATGGGAGTTTGTGTGTGTTTCTTGTGTATGTGTGTGTCGGGACCACGTTTGTGAGTATGTTAGGGCAGTTCCAACTGTTGATGGCTATGCCGGGGACCCAGTGTGAGTGCTGTGTTGTGCGTGTGATAGTGTATGTGTGTGTGTGTGTGTGTGTGTGTTTTGCTGGATACCATTGTGTATGTCTGTAAGAAAAAGTCGTAGGGTGTTTTTGTGTGTTTCTTCTGCATGTGTGTTTCGGGACCACGTTTGTGAATATGTTAAGGTAATTCCAAGTGTTGATGGCTCTGCTGGAGATCCAATGTGAGTGCTCTGTCGTGAGTGTGACTTTTTTCTGTGTGTGTGTGTGTGTGTTTGCAGGAAACCATTGTGTATGCCTGCAAGAAAAAGTCGATGGGTGTTTGTGTGTGTTATTTGTATATGTGTGTGTGAGGACCAAGTTTGTGATTATGTTAAAGCAGTTCCAAGTGTTGACGGCTGTGTTGGAGACCCAGCGTGAGTGCTGTGTTGTGAGTGTGACAGTGTGTGTGCGTGTCTGTGTGTGTGCTTGCAGGAAACCAGTCTGTATGCCTATAAGAAAAATTCGATGGGTGTTTGTGTGTGTTTCTTCTGTATGTGTGTGTCGGGACCACATCTGTGAATATGTTAGGGCAGTTCCAAGTGTTGATGGCTCTGCTGGAGACCCAGTGAGAGTGCTGTGTTGTGAGTGTGACAGTGTGTGTGTGTCTCTGTGTGTGTGTGTTTGGGGGAACCCCACAGTGTATGCTTCTAAGAAAAAGTCGATGGGTGTTTCTGTGTGTTTCTTGTGTATGTGTGTGTCGGGACCACGTATGTGAGTATGTTGTGGCAGTTCCAAGTGCCAGTGTGAATGCTGTGTTGTGAGTGTGGCAGTGTGTGTTTATGTGTGTGTTTGTGTTGGCGGGAAAACATTGTGTATGCCTGTAAGAATAACTCGATGGATGTTTGTGTGAGTTTCATGTGTATGTGTGTGTCGCGACCACATTTGTCAATATTTTAGGGCAGTTCCAAGTGTTGATGGTTCTGCTGGATACCCATTGTGAGTGCTCTGTTGTAAGTGTGACTGTGTGTGTGTGTGTTCGCGGGAAACCGTTGTGTATGCCTGTAAGAAAAAGTCGATGGGTGTTTGTGTGTGTTTCTTGTGTATGTGTGTGTCGGTAAAACGTGTGTGAGTATGTTAGGGCAGTTCCAAGTGTTGATGGCTCTGCCGAGGCCCAGTGTGCGTACTGTGCTGTTAGTGTGACAGTGTGTGTGTGTGTGTGTGTGTGTGTTTGGGGAAACCCCACTCTGTCTGCCTGTAACAAAAAGTTGATGGGTGTTTGTGTCTGTTTCTTGTGTATGTGTGTGTCGGGACCACGTTTGTGTGTATATTAGGGCAGGTTCAAGTGCCAGTGTGAATGCTGTGTTGTGAGTGTGATAGTGTGTGTGTGTGTGTTTGCGGAAACCATTGTGCATGACTGTACGTAAAAGTCAATGGGAGTTTGTGTGTGTTTCTTGTGTATGTGTGTGTCGGGACCACGTTTGTGAGTATGTTAGGGCAGTTCCAACTGTTGATGGCTATGCCGGGGACCCAGTGTGAGTGCTGTGTTGTGCGTGTGATAGTGTTTGTGTGTGTGTGTGTGAGTGTGTGTTTTGCTGGATACCATGGGTGTTTGTGTGTGTGTGTTTCTTGTGTATGTGTGTGTCGGTAAAACGTTTGTGAGTATGTTAGGGCAGTTCCAAGTGTTGATGGCTCTGCCGAGGCCCAGTGTGCGTACTGTGCTGTTAGTGTGACAGTGTGTGTGTGTGTGTGTGTGTGTGTGTTTGGGGAAACCCCACTCTGTCTGCCTGTAACAAAAAGTTGATGGGTGTTTGTGTCTGTTTCTTGTGTATGTGTGTGTCGGGACCACGTTTGTGTGTATATTAGGGCAGGTTCAAGTGCCAGTGTGAATGCTGTGTTGTGAGTGTGATAGTGTGTGTGTGTGTGTTTGCGGAAACCATTGTGCATGACTGTACGTAAAAGTCAATGGGAGTTTGTGTGTGTTTCTTGTGTATGTGTGTGTCGGGACCACGTTTGTGAGTATGTTAGGGCAGTTCCAACTGTTGATGGCTATGCCGGGGACCCAGTGTGAGTGCTGTGTTGTGCGTGTGATAGTGTTTGTGTGTGTGTGTGTGAGTGTGTGTTTTGCTGGATAGCATTGTGTATGTTTGTAAGAAAAAGTCGTAGGGTGTTTTTGTGTGTTTCTTCTGCATGTGTGTTTCGGGAGCACGTTTGTGAATATGTTAAGGTAATTCCAACTGTTGATGGCTCTGCTGGAGATCCAATGTGAGTGCTCTGTCGTGAGTGTGACTTTTGTGTGTGTGTGTGTGTGTGTGTGTTTGCAGGAAACCATCATGTATGCCTGCAAGAAAAAGTCGATGGGTGTTTGTGTGTGTTATTTGTATATGTGTGTGTCAGACCATGTTTGTGATTATGTTAAAGCAGTTCCAAGTGTTGACGGCTGTGTTGGAGACCCAGTGTCAGTGCTGTGTTGTGTGTGTGATAGTGTGTGTGTGTCTGTGTGTGTTTCAGAACCCCCTGTGTACACCTGTAAGAAAAACTCAATGGGTGTTTTTGTGTGTTTCTTGTGTATGTGTGTGTCGAGACCACGTATGTGAGTATGTTGTGGCAGTTCCAAGTGCCAGTGTGAATGCTGTGTTGTGAGTGTGGCAGTGTGTGTTTATGTGTGTGTTTGTGTTGGCGGGAAAACATTGTGTATGCCTGTAAGAATAAGTCGATGGATGTTTGTGTGAGTTTCATGTGTATGTGTGTGTCGCGACCACATTTGTCAATATTTTAGGGCAGTTCCAAGTGTTGATGGTTCTGCTGGATACCCATTGTGAGTGCTCTGTTGTAAGTGTGACTGTGTGTGTGTGTGTTCGCGGGAAACCGTTGTGTATGCCTGTAAGAAAAAGTCGATGGGTGTTTGTGTGTGTTTCTTGTGTATGTGTGTGTCGGTAAAATGTTTGTGAGTATGTTAGGGCAGTTCCAAGTGTTGATGGCTCTGCCGAGGCCCAGTGTGCGTACTGTGCTGTTAGTGTGACAGTGTGTGTGTGTGTGTGTGTGTGTGTGTGTTTGGGGAAACCCCACTCTGTCTGCCTGTAACAAAAAGTTGATGGGTGTTTGTGTGTGTTTCTTGTGTATGTGTGTGTCGGGACCACGTTTGTGTGTACATTAGGGCAGGTTCAAGTGCCAGTGTGAATGCTGTGTTGTGAGTGTGATAGTGTGTGTGTGTTTGCGGAAACCATTGTGCATGACTGTAAGTAAAAGTCAATGGGAGTTTGTGTGTGTTTCTTGTGTATGTGTGTGTCGGGACCACGTTTGTGAGTATGTTAGGGCAGTTCCAACTGTTGATGGCTATGCCGGGGACCCAGTGTGAGTGCCGTGTTGTGCGTGTAATAGTGTATCTGTGTGTGTTTGTGTGTGTGTGTGTTTTGCTGGATACCATTGTGTATGTCTGTAAGAAAAAGTCGTAGGGTGTTTTTGTGTGTTTCTTCTGCATGTGTGTTTCGGGACCACGTTTGTGAATATGTTAAGGTAATTCCAAGTGTTCATGGCTATGCTGGAGATTCAATGTGAGTGCTCTGTCGTGAGTGTGACTTTTGTGTGTGTGTGTGTGTGTGTGTTTTCCGGTAACCATTGTGTATGCCTGTATGAAAAAGTCGATGGGTGTATTTGTGTGTTTGTGCGTATTGTGTTTCAGATCCACATTTGTGAGTGTGTGAGGGCAGTTCCAAGTGTTCATGAGTTTGCTGGATATCCAGTGTGAACGTGTGTTGTGAGTGTGACAGTGTGTGTGCGTGTCTGTGTGTGTGCTTGCAGGAAACCAGTCTGTATGCCTATAAGAAAAATTCGATGGGTGTTTGTGTGTGTTTCTTCTGTATGTGTGTGTCGGGACCACATCTGTGAATATGTTAGGGCAGTTCAAAGTGTTGATGGCTCTGCTGGAGACCCAGTGAGAGTGCTGTGTTGTGAGTGTGACAGTGTGTGTGTGTCTCTGTGTGTGTGTGTTTGGGGGAACCCCACAGTGTATGCTTCTAAGAAAAAGTCGATGGGTGTTTCTGTGTGTTTCTTGTGTATGTGTGTGTCGGGACCACGTATGTGAGTATGTTGTGGCAGTTCCAAGTGCCAGTGTGAATGCTGTGTTGTGAGTGTGGCAGTGTGTGTTTCTGTGTGTGTTTGTGTTGGCGGGAAAACATTGTGTATGCCTGAAAGAATAAGTCGATGGATGTTTGTGTGAGTTTCATGTGTATGTGTGTGTCGCAACCACATTTGTCAATATTTTAGGGCAGTTCCAAGTGTTGATGGTTCTGCTGGATACCCATTGTGAGTGCTGTGTTGTAAGTGTGACTGTGTGTGTGTGTGTTCGTGGGATACCGTTGTGTATGCCTGTAAGAAAAAGTCGATGGGTGTTTGTGTGTGTTTCTTGTGTATGTGTGTGTCGGTAAAACGTGTGTGAGTATGTTAGGGCAGTTCCAAGTGTTGATGGTTCTGCCGAGGCCCAGTGTGCGTACTGTGCTGTTAGTGTGACAGTGTGTGTGTGTGTGTGTGTGTGTTTGGGGAAACCCCACTCTGTCTGCCTGTAACAAAAAGTTGATGGGTGTTTGTGTGTGTTTCTTGTGTATGTGTGTGTCGGGACCACGTTTGTGTGTATGTTAGGGCAGATTCAAGTGCCAGTGTGAATGCTGTGTTGTGAGTGTGATAGTGTGTGTGTGTTTGCGGAAACCATTGTGCATGACTGTACGTAAAAGTCAATGGGAGTTTGTGTGTGTTTCTTGTGTATGTGTGTGTCGGGACCACGTTTGTGAGTATGTTAGGGCAGTTCCAACTGTTGATGGCTATGCCGGGGACCCAGTGTGAGTGCTGTGTTGTGCGTGTGATAGTGTATCTGTGTGTGTGTGTGTGTGTGTTTTGCTGGATACCATTGTGTATGTCTGTAAGAAAAAGTCGTAGGGTGTTTTTGTGTGTTTCTTCTGCATGTGTGTTTCGGGACGACGTTTGTGAATATGTTAAGGTAATTCCAAGTGTTCATGGCTCTGCTAGAGATCCAATGTGAGTGCTCTGTCGTGAGTGTGACTTTTTTTTTGTGTGTGTGTGTGTGTGTTTGCAGGAAACCATCGTGTATGCCTGCAAGAAAAAGTCGATGGGTGTTTGTGTGTGTTATTTGTATATGTGTGTGTCAGGACCATGTTTGTGATTATGTTAAAGCAGTTCCAAGTGTTGACGGCTGTGTTGGAGACCCAGTGTGAGTGCTGTGTTGTGAGTGTGATAGTGTGTGTGTGTCTGTGTGTGTTTCAGAACCCCCTGTGTACGCCTGTAAGAAAAATTCAATGGGTGTTTGTGTGTGTTTCTTGTGTATGTGTGTGTCGGGAAAACGTTTGTGAGTATGTTAGGGCAGTTCCAAGTGTTCATGGCTCTGCCGAGGCCCAGTGTGAGTGCTGTGTTGCGAATGTGACAGTGTGTGTGTATGTGTGTGTGTGTGTTTTCGGGTAACCATTGTGTATGCCTGTATGAAAAAGTCGAAGGGTGTATTTGTGTGTTCTTGCGTATTGTGTTTCAGATCCACATTTGTGAGTGTGTGAGGGCAGTTCCAAGTGTTGATGGCTCTGCTGGATACGCACTGTGAGTGCTGTGTTGTGAGTGTGATAGTGTGTGTGCGTGTGTGTTTGCGGGAAACCATTGTGTACGCCTGTAAGAAAATGTCGATGGGTGTTTGTGTGTTTCTTGTGTATGTCTGTGTTGGGAAAACGTTTGTGAGTATGTTAGGGCAGTTCCAAGTGTTGATGCTCCGCCGAGGTACAGAGTGAGTACTGTGTTGTGAGTGTGAGAGTGTGTGTGTGTGTGTGTGCGTGTTTTCGGGTAACCATTGTGTATGCCTGTATGAAATAGTCGATGGGTGTATTTGTGTGTTCTTGCGTATTGTGTTTCAGATCCACATTTGTGAGTGTGTGAGTGCAGTTCCAAGTGTTCATGAGTTTGCTGGATATCCAGTGTGAACGTGTGTTGTGAGTGTGACAGTGTGTGTGCGTGTCTGTGTGTGTGCTTGCAGGAAACCAGTCTGTATGCCTATAAGAAAAATTCGATGGGTGTTTGTGTGTGTTTCTTCTGTATGTGTGTGTCGGGACCACATCTGTGAATATGTTAGGGCAGTTCCAAGTGTTGATGGCTCTGCTGGAGACCCAGTGAGAGTGCTGTGTTGTGAGTGTGACAGTGTGTGTGTGTCTCTGTGTGTGTGTGTTTGGGGGAACCCCACAGTGTATGCTTCTAAGAAAAAGTCGATGGGTGTTTCTGTGTGTTTCTTGTGTATGTGTGTGTCGGGACCACGTATGTGAGTATGTTGTGGCAGTTCCAAGTGCCAGTGTGAATGCTGTGTTGTGAGTGTGGCAGTGTGTGTTTCTGTGTGTGTTTGTGTTGGCGGGAAAACATTGTGTATGCCTGTAAGAATAAGTCGATGGATGTTTGTGTGAGTTTCATGTGTATGTGTGTGTCTCAACCACATTTGTCAATATTTTAGGGCAGTTCCAAGTGTTGATGGTTCTGCTGGATACCCATTGTGAGTGCTGTGTTGTAAGTGTGACTGTGTGTGTGTGTGTTCGCGGGATACCGTTGTGTATGCCTGTAAGAAAAAGTCGATGGGTGTTTGTGTGTGTTTCTTGTGTATGTGTGTGTCGGTAAAACGTGTGTGAGTATGTTAGGGCAGTTCCAAGTGTTGATGGTTCTGCCGAGGCCCAGTGTGCGTACTGTGCTGTTAGTGTGACAGTGTGTGTGTGTGTGTGTGTGTGTGTTTGGGGAAACCCCACTCTGTCTGCCTGTAACAAAAAGTTGATGGGTGTTTGTGTGTGTTTCTTGTGTATGTGTGTGTCGGGACCACGTTTGTGTGTATGTTAGGGCAGATTCAAGTGCCAGTGTGAATGCTGTGTTGTGAGTGTGATAGTGTGTGTGTGTTTGCGGAAACCATTGTGCATGACTGTACGTAAAAGTCAATGGGAGTTTGTGTGTGTTTCTTGTGTATGTGTGTGTCGGGACCACGTTTGTGAGTATGTTAGGGCAGTTCCAACTGTTGATGGCTATGCCGGGGACCCAGTGTGAGTGCTGTGTTGTGCGTGTGATAGTGTATCTGTGTGTGTGTGTGTGTGTTTTGCTGGATACCATTGTGTATGTCTGTAAGAAAAAGTCGTAGGGTGTTTTTGTGTGTTTCTTCTGCATGTGTGTTTCGGGACGACGTTTGTGAATATGTTAAGGTAATTCCAAGTGTTCATGGCTCTGCTAGAGATCCAATGTGAGTGCTCTGTCGTGAGTGTGACTTTTTTTTGTGTGTGTGTGTGTGTGTTTGCAGGAAACCATCGTGTATGCCTGCAAGAAAAAGTCGATGGGTGTTTGTGTGTGTTATTTGTATATGTGTGTGTCAGGACCATGTTTGTGATTATGTTAAAGCAGTTCCAAGTGTTGACGGCTGTGTTGGAGACCCAGTGTGAGTGCTGTGTTGTGAGTGTGATAGTGTGTGTGTGTCTGTGTGTGTTTCAGAACCCCCTGTGTACGCCTGTAAGAAAAATTCAATGGGTGTTTGTGTGTGTTTCTTGTGTATGTGTGTGTCGGGAAAACGTTTGTGAGTATGTTAGGGCAGTTCCAAGTGTTGATGGCTCTGCCGAGGCCCAGTGTGAGTGCTGTGTTGCGAGTGTGACAGTGTGTGTGTATGTGTGTGTGTGTGTGTTTTCGGGTAACCATTGTGTATGCCTGTATGAAAAAGTCGAAGGGTGTATTTGTGTGTTCTTGCGTATTGTGTTTCAGATCCACATTTGTGAGTGTGTGAGGGCAGTTCCAAGTGTTGATGGCTCTGCTGGATACGCACTGTGAGTGCTGTGTTGTGAGTGTGATAGTGTGTGTGCGTGTGTGTTTGCGGGAAACCATTGTGTACGCCTGTAAGAAAATGTCGATGGGTGTTTGTGTGTTTCTTGTGTATGTCTGTGTTGGGAAAACGTTTGTGAGTATGTTAGGGCAGTTCCAAGTGTTGATGCTCCGCCGAGGTACAGAGTGAGTACTGTGTTGTGAGTGTGAGAGTGTGTGTGTGTGTGTGTGTGTGTGCGTGTTTTCGGGTAACCATTGTGTATGCCTGTATGAAATAGTCGATGGGTGTATTTGTGTGTTCTTGCGTATTGTGTTTCAGATCCACATTTGTGAGTGTGTGAGTGCAGTTCCAAGTGTTCATGAGTTTGCTGGATATCCAGTGTGAACGTGTGTTGTGAGTGTGACAGTGTGTGTGCGTGTCTGTGTGTGTGCTTGCAGGAAACCAGTCTGTATGCCTATAAGAAAAATTCGATGGGTGTTTGTGTGTGTTTCTTCTGTATGTGTGTGTCGGGACCACATCTGTGAATATGTTAGGGCAGTTCCAAGTGTTGATGGCTCTGCTGGAGACCCAGTGAGAGTGCTGTGTTGTGAGTGTGACAGTGTGTGTGTGTCTCTGTGTGTGTGTGTTTGGGGGAACCCCACAGTGTATGCTTCTAAGAAAAAGTCGATGGGTGTTTCTGTGTGTTTCTTGTGTATGTGTGTGTCGGGACCACGTATGTGAGTATGTTGTGGCAGTTCCAAGTGCCAGTGTGAATGCTGTGTTGTGAGTGTGGCAGTGTGTGTTTCTGTGTGTGTTTGTGTTGGCGGGAAAACATTGTGTATGCCTGTAAGAATAAGTCGATGGATGTTTGTGTGAGTTTCATGTGTATGTGTGTGTCTCAACCACATTTGTCAATATTTTAGGGCAGTTCCAAGTGTTGATGGTTCTGCTGGATACCCATTGTGAGTGCTGTGTTGTAAGTGTGACTGTGTGTGTGTGTGTTCGCGGGATACCGTTGTGTATGCCTGTAAGAAAAAGTCGATGGGTGTTTGTGTGTGTTTCTTGTGTATGTGTGTGTCGGTAAAACGTGTGTGAGTATGTTAGGGCAGTTCCAAGTGTTGATGGTTCTGCCGAGGCCCAGTGTGCGTACTGTGCTGTTAGTGTGACAGTGTGTGTGTGTGTGTGTGTGTGTGTTTGGGGAAACCCCACTCTGTCTGCCTGTAACAAAAAGTTGATGGGTGTTTGTGTGTGTTTCTTGTGTATGTGTGTGTCGGGACCACGTTTGTGTGTATGTTAGGGCAGATTCAAGTGCCAGTGTGAATGCTGTGTTGTGAGTGTGATAGTGTGTGTGTGTTTGCGGAAACCATTGTGCATGACTGTACGTAAAAGTCAATGGGAGTTTGTGTGTGTTTCTTGTGTATGTGTGTGTCGGGACCACGTTTGTGAGTATGTTAGGGCAGTTCCAACTGTTGATGGCTATGCCGGGGACCCAGTGTGAGTGCTGTGTTGTGCGTGTGATAGTGTATCTGTGTGTGTGTGTGTGTGTGTGTGTTGCTGGATACCATTGTGTATGTCTGTAAGAAAAAGTCGTAGGGTGTTTTTGTGTGTTTCTTCTGCATGTGTGTTTCGGGACCACGTTTGTGAATATGTTAAGGTAATTCCAAGTGTTGATGGCTCTGGTAGAGATCCAATGTGAGTGCTCTGTCGTGAGTGTGACTTGTGTGTGTGTGTGTGTGTGTGTGTGTGTGTTTGCAGGAAACCATTGTGTATGCCTGCAAGAAAAAGTCGATGGGTGTTTGTGTGTGTTATTTGTATATGTGTGTGTCAGGACCATGTTTGTGATTATGTTAAAGCAGTTCCAAGTTGATGGCTGTGTTGGAGACCCAGTGTGAGTGCTGTGTTGTGAGTGTGATAGTGTGTGTGTGTCTGTGTGTGTTTCAGAACCCCCTGTGTACGCCTGTAAGAAAAATTCAATGGGTGTTTGTGTGTGTTTCTTGTGTATGTGTGTGTCGGGAAAACGTTTGTGAGTATGTTAGGGCAGTTCCAAGTGTTGATGGCTCTGCCGAGGCCCAGTGTGAGTGCTGTGTTGCGAGTGTGACAGTGTGTGTGTATGTGTGTGTGTGTGTGTTTTCGGGTAACCATTGTGTATGCCTGTATGAAAAAGTCGATGGGTGTATTTGTGTGTTCTTGCGTATTGTGTTTCAGATCCACATTTGTGAGTGTGTGAGGGCAGTTCCAAGTGTTGATGGCTCTGCTGGATACGCACTGTGAGTGCTGTGTTGTGAGTGTGATAGTGTGTGTGCGTGTGTGTTTGCGGGAAACCATTGTGTACGCCTGTAAGAAAATGTCGATGGGTGTTTGTGTGTTTCTTGTGTATGTCTGTGGTGGGAAAACGTTTGTGAGTATGTTAGGGCAGTTCCAAGTGTTGATGCTCCGCCGAGGTACAGAGTGAGTGCTGTGTTGTGAGTGTGAGAGTGTGTGTGTGTGTGTGTGTGTGTGCGTGTTTTCGGGTAACCATTGTGTATGCCTGTATGAAATAGTCGATGGGTGTATTTGTGTGTTCTTGCGTATTGTGTTTCAGATCCACATTTGTGAGTGTGTGAGTGCAGTTCCAAGTGTTCATGAGTTTGCTGGATATCCAGTGTGAACGTGTGTTGTGAGTGTGACAGTGTGTGTGCGTGTCTGTGTGTGTGCTTGCAGGAAACCAGTCTGTATGCCTATAAGAAAAATTCGATGGGTGTTTGTGTGTGTTTCTTCTGTATGTGTGTGTCGGGACCACATCTGTGAATATGTTAGGGCAGTTCCAAGTGTTGATGGCTCTGCTGGAGACCCAGTGAGAGTGCTGTGTTGTGAGTGTGACAGTGTGTGTGTGTCTCTGTGTGTGTGTGTTTGGGGGAACCCCACAGTGTATGCTTCTAAGAAAAAGTCGATGGGTGTTTCTGTGTGTTTCTTGTGTATGTGTGTGTCGGGACCACGTATGTGAGTATGTTGTGGCAGTTCCAAGTGCCAGTGTGAATGCTGTGTTGTGAGTGTGGCAGTGTGTGTTTCTGTGTGTGTTTGTGTTGGCGGGAAAACATTGTGTATGCCTGTAAGAATAAGTCGATGGATGTTTGTGTGAGTTTCATGTGTATGTGTGTGTCGCAACCACATTTGTCAATATTTTAGGGCAGTTCCAAGTGTTGATGGTTCTGCTGGATACCCATTGTGAGTGCTGTGTTGTAAGTGTGACTGTGTGTGTGTGTGTTCGCGGGATACCGTTGTGTATGCCTGTAAGAAAAAGTCGATGGGTGTTTGTGTGTGTTTCTTGTGTATGTGTGTGTCGGTAAAACGTGTGTGAGTATGTTAGGGCAGTTCCAAGTGTTGATGGCTCTGCCGAGGCCCAGTGTGCGTACTGTGCTGTTAGTGTGACAGTGTGTGTGTGTGTGTGTGTGTGTGTGTGTTGGGGGAAACCCCACTCTGTCTGCCTGTAACAAAAAGTTGATGGGTGTTTGTGTGTGTTTCTTGTGTATGTGTGTGTCGGGACCACGTTTGTGTGTATGTTAGGGCAGATTCAAGTGCCAGTGTGAATGCTGTGTTGTGAGTGTGATAGTGTGTGTGTGTTTGCGGAAACCATTGTGCATGACTGTACGTAAAAGTCAATGGGAGTTTGTGTGTGTTTCTTGTGTATGTGTGTGTCGGGACCACGTTTGTGAGTATGTTAGGGCAGTTCCAACTGTTGATGGCTATGCCGGGGACCCAGTGTGAGTGCTGTGTTGTGCGTGTGATAGTGTTTGTGTGTGTGTGTGTGTGTGTGTTTTGCTGGATACCATTGTGTATGTCTGTAAGAAAAAGTCGTAGGGTGTTTTTGTGTGTTTCTTCTGCATGTGTGTTTCGGGACCACGTTTGTGAATATGTTAAATTAATTCCAAGTGTTGATGGCTCTGCTGGAGATCCAATGTGAGTGCTCTGTCGTGAGTGTGACTTTTCTGTGTGTGTGTGTGTGTGTGTGTGTGTTTGCAGGCAACCATTGTGTATGCCTGCAAGAAAAAGTCGATGGGTGTTTGTGTGTGTTATTTGTATATGTGTGTGTCAGGACCATGTTTGTGATTATGTTAAAGCAGTTCCAAGTGTTGACGGCTGTGTTGGAGACCCAGTGTGAGTGCTGTGTTGTGAGTGTGATAGTGTGTGTGTCTGTGTGTGTTTCAGAACCCCCTGTGTACGCCTGTAAGAAAAATTCAATGGGTGTTTGTGTGTGTTTCTTGTGTATGTGTGTGTCGGGACCACGTATGTGAGTATGTTGTGGCAGTTCCAAGTGCCAGTGTGAATGCTGTGTTGTGAGTGTGGCAGTGTGTGTTTCTGTGTGTGTTTGTGTTGGCGGGAAAACATTGTGTATGCCTGTAAGAATAAGTCGATGGATGTTTGTGTGAGTTTCATGTGTATGTGTGTGTCGCAACCACATTTGTCAATATTTTAGGGCAGTTCCAAGTGTTGATGGTTCTGCTGGATACCCATTGTGAGTGCTGTGTTGTAAGTGTGACTGTGTGTGTGTGTGTTCGCGGGATACCGTTGTGTATGCCTGTAAGAAAAAGTCGATGGGTGTTTGTGTGTGTTTCTTGTGTATGTGTGTGTCGGTAAAACGTGTGTGAGTATGTTAGGGCAGTTCCAAGTGTTGATGGTTCTGCCGAGGCCCAGTGTGCGTACTGTGCTGTTAGTGTGACAGTGTGTGTGTGTGTGTGTGTGTGGGTGTTTGGGGAAACCCCACTCTGTCTGCCTGTAACAAAAAGTTGATGGGTGTTTGTGTGTGTTTCTTGTGTATGTGTGTGTCGGGACCACGTTTGTGTGTATGTTAGGGCAGATTCAAGTGCCAGTGTGAATGCTGTGTTGTGAGTGTGATAGTGTGTGTGTGTTTGCGGAAACCATTGTGCATGACTGTACGTAAAAGTCAATGGGAGTTTGTGTGTGTTTCTTGTGTATGTGTGTGTCGGGACCACGTTTGTGAGTATGTTAGGGCAGTTCCAACTGTTGATGGCTATGCCGGGGACCCAGTGTGAGTGCTGTGTTGTGCGTGTGATAGTGTATCTCTGTGTGTGTGTGTGTGTTTTGCTGGATACCATTGTGTATGTCTGTAAGAAAAAGTCGTAGGGTGTTTTTGTGTGTTTCTTCTGCATGTGTGTTTCGGGACCACGTTTGTGAATATGTTAAGGTAATTCCAAGTGTTGATGGCTCTGCTAGAGATCCAATGTGAGTGCTCTGTCGTGAGTGTGACTTTTGTGTGTGTGTGTGTGTGTGTGTGTGTGTTTGCAGGAAACCATTGTGTATGCCTGCAAGAAAAAGTCGATGGGTGTTTGTGTGTGTTATTTGTATATGTGTGTGTCAGGACCATGTTTGTGATTATGTTAAAGCAGTTCCAAGTGTTGACGGCTGTGTTGGAGACCCAGTGTGAGTGCTGTGTTGTGAGTGTGATAGTGTGTGTGTCTGTGTGTGTTTCAGAACCCCCTGTGTACGCCTGTAAGAAAAATTCAATGGGTGTTTGTGTGTGTGTCTTGTGTATGTGTGTGTCGGGAAAACGTTTGTGAGTATGTTAGGGCAGTTCCAAGTGTTGATGGCTCTGCCGAGGCCCAGTGTGAGTGCTGTGTTGCGAGTGTGACAGTGTGTGTGTATGTGTGTGTGTGTGTGTTTTCGGGTAACCATTGTGTATGCCTGTATGAAAAAGTCGATGGGTGTATTTGTGTGTTCTTGCGTATTGTGTTTCAGATCCACATTTGTGAGTGTGTGAGGGCAGTTCCAAGTGTTGATGGCTCTGCTGGATACGCACTGTGAGTGCTGTGTTGTGAGTGTGATAGTGTGTGTGCGTGTGTGTTTGCGGGAAACCATTGTGTACGCCTGTAAGAAAATGTCGATGGGTGTTTGTGTGTTTCTTGTGTATGTCTGTGGTGGGAAAACGTTTGTGAGTATGTTAGGGCAGTTCCAAGTGTTGATGCTCCGCCGAGGTACAGAGTGAGTGCTGTGTTGTGAGTGTGAGAGTGTGTGTGTGTGTGTGTGTGCGTGTTTTCGGGTAACCATTGTGTATGCCTGTATGAAATAGTCGATGGGTGTATTTGTGTGTTCTTGCGTATTGTGTTTCAGATCCACATTTGTGAGTGTGTGAGTGCAGTTCCAAGTGTTCATGAGTTTGCTGGATATCCAGTGTGAACGTGTGTTGTGAGTGTGACAGTGTGTGTGCGTGTCTGTGTGTGTGCTTGCAGGAAACCAGTCTGTATGCCTATAAGAAAAATTCGATGGGTGTTTGTGTGTGTTTCTTCTGTATGTGTGTGTCGGGACCACATCTGTGAATATGTTAGGGCAGTTCCAAGTGTTGATGGCTCTGCTGGAGACCCAGTGAGAGTGCTGTGTTGTGAGTGTGACAGTGTGTGTGTGTCTCTGTGTGTGTGTGTTTGGGGGAACCCCACAGTGTATGCTTCTAAGAAAAAGTCGATGGGTGTTTCTGTGTGTTTCTTGTGTATGTGTGTGTCGGGACCACGTATGTGAGTATGTTGTGGCAGTTCCAAGTGCCAGTGTGAATGCTGTGTTGTGAGTGTGGCAGTGTGTGTTTCTGTGTGTGTTTGTGTTGGCGGGAAAACATTGTGTATGCCTGTAAGAATAAGTCGATGGATGTTTGTGTGAGTTTCATGTGTATGTGTGTGTCGCAACCACATTTGTCAATATTTTAGGGCAGTTCCAAGTGTTGATGGTTCTGCTGGATACCCATTGTGAGTGCTGTGTTGTAAGTGTGACTGTGTGTGTGTGTGTTCGCGGGATACCGTTGTGTATGCCTGTAAGAAAAAGTCGATGGGTGTTTGTGTGTGTTTCTTGTGTATGTGTGTGTCGGTAAAACGTGTGTGAGTATGTTAGGGCAGTTCCAAGTGTTGATGGTTCTGCCGAGGCCCAGTGTGCGTACTGTGCTGTTAGTGTGACAGTGTGTGTGTGTGTGTGTGTGTGTTTGGGGAAACCCCACTCTGTCTGCCTGTAACAAAAAGTTGATGGGTGTTTGTGTGTGTTTCTTGTGTATGTGTGTGTCGGGACCACGTTTGTGTGTATGTTAGGGCAGATTCAAGTGCCAGTGTGAATGCTGTGTTGTGAGTGTGATAGTGTGTGTGTGTTTGCGGAAACCATTGTGCATGACTGTACGCAAAAGTCAATGGGAGTTTGTGTGTGTTTCTTGTGTATGTGTGTGTCGGGACCACGTTTGTGAGTATGTTAGGGCAGTTCCAACTGTTGATGGCTATGCCGGGGACCCAGTGTGAGTGCTGTGTTGTGCGTGTGATAGTGTATCTCTCTGTGTGTGTGTGTGTGTGTTTTGCTGGATACCATTGTGTATGTCTGTAAGAAAAAGTCGTAGGGTGTTTTTGTGTGTTTCTTCTGCATGTGTGTTTCGGGACCACGTTTGTGAATATGTTAAGGTAATTCCAAGTGTTGATGGCTCTGCTAGAGATCCAATGTGAGTGCTCTGTCGTGAGTGTGACTTTTGTGTGTGTGTGTGTGTGTGTGTGTGTTTGCAGGAAACCATTGTGTATGCCTGCAAGAAAAAGTCGATGGGTGTTTGTGTGTGTTATTTGTATATGTGTGTGTCAGGACCATGTTTGTGATTATGTTAAAGCAGTTCCAAGTGTTGACGGCTGTGTTGGAGACCCAGTGTGAGTGCTGTGTTGTGAGTGTGATAGTGTGTGTGTGTCTGTGTGTGTTTCAGAACCCCCTGTGTACGCCTGTAAGAAAAACTCAATAGGTGTTTGTGTGTGTTTCTTGTGTATGTGTGTGTCGGGAAAACGTTTGTGAGTATGTTAGGGCAGTTCCAAGTGTTGATGGCTCTGCCGAGGCCCAGTGTGAGTGCTGTGTTGCGAGTGTGACAGTGTGTGTGTATGTGTGTGTGTGTGTGTTTTCGGGTAACCATTGTGTATGCCTCTATGAAAAAGTCCATGGGTGTATTTGTGTGTTCTTGCGTATTGTGTTTCAGATCCACATTTGTGAGTGTGTGAGGGCAGTTCCAAGTGTTGATGGCTCTGCTGGATACGCACTGTGAGTGCTGTGTTGTGAGTGTGATAGTGTGTGTGCGTGTGTGTTTGCGGGAAACCATTGTGTACGCCTGTAAGAAAATGTCGATGGGTGTTTGTGTGTTTCTTGTGTATGTCTGTGTTGGGAAAACGTTTGTGAGTATGTTAGGGCTGTTCCAAGTGTTGATGCTCCGCCGAGGTACAGAGTGAGTGCTGTGTTGTGAGTGTGAGAGTGTGTGTGTGTGTGTGTGTGTGTGCGTGTTTTCGGGTAACCATTGTGTATGCCTGTATGAAATAGTCGATGGGTGTATTTGTGTGTTCTTGCGTATTGTGTTTCAGATCCACATTTGTGAGTGTGTGAGTGCAGTTCCAAGTGTTCATGAGTTTGCTGGATATCCAGTGTGAACGTGTGTTGTGAGTGTGACAGTGTGTGTGCGTGTCTGTGTGTGTGCTTGCAGGAAACCAGTCTGTATGCCTATAAGAAAAATTCGATGGGTGTTTGTGTGTGTTTCTTCTGTATGTGTGTGTCGGGACCACATCTGTGAATATGTTAGGGCAGTTCCAAGTGTTGATGGCTCTGCTGGAGACCCAGTGAGAGTGCTGTGTTGTGAGTGTGACAGTGTGTGTGTGTCTCTGTGTGTGTGTGTTTGGGGGAACCCCACAGTGTATGCTTCTAAGAAAAAGTCGATGGGTGTTTCTGTGTGTTTCTTGTGTATGTGTGTGTCGGGACCACGTATGTGAGTATGTTGTGGCAGTTCCAAGTGCCAGTGTGAATGCTGTGTTGTGAGTGTGGCAGTGTGTGTTTCTGTGTGTGTTTGTGTTGGCGGGAAAACATTGTGTATGCCTGTAAGAATAAGTCGATGGATGTTTGTGTGAGTTTCATGTGTATGTGTGTGTCGCAACCACATTTGTCAATATTTTAGGGCAGTTCCAAGTGTTGATGGTTCTGCTGGATACCCATTGTGAGTGCTGTGTTGTAAGTGTGACTGTGTGTGTGTGTGTTCGCGGGATACCGTTGTGTATGCCTGTAAGAAAAAGTCGATGGGTGTTTGTGTGTGTTTCTTGTGTATGTGTGTGTCGGTAAAACGTGTGTGAGTATGTTAGGGCAGTTCCAAGTGTTGATGGTTCTGCCGAGGCCCAGTGTGCGTACTGTGCTGTTAGTGTGACAGTGTGTGTGTGTGTGTGTGTGTGTGTGTGTTTGGGGAAACCCCACTCTGTCTGCCTGTAACAAAAAGTTGATGGGTGTTTGTGTGTGTTTCTTGTGTATGTGTGTGTCGGGACCACGTTTGTGTGTATGTTAGGGCAGATTCAAGTGCCAGTGTGAATGCTGTGTTGTGAGTGTGATAGTGTGTGTGTGTTTGCGGAAACCATTGTGCATGACTGTACGTAAAAGTCAATGGGAGTTTGTGTGTGTTTCTTGTGTATGTGTGTGTCGGGACCACGTTTGTGAGTATGTTAGGGCAGTTCCAACTGTTGATGGCTATGCCGGGGACCCAGTGTGAGTGCTGTGTTGTGCGTGTGATAGTGTATCTCTGTGTGTGTGTGTGTGTTTTGCTGGATACCATTGTGTATGTCTGTAAGAAAAAGTCGTAGGGTGTTTTTGTGTGTTTCTTCTGCATGTGTGTTTCGGGACCACGTTTGTGAATATGTTAAGGTAATTCCAAGTGTTGATGGCTCTGCTAGAGATCCAATGTGAGTGCTCTGTCGTGAGTGTGACTTTTGTGTGTGTGTGTGTGTGTGTGTGTGTGTTTGCAGGAAACCATTGTGTATGCCTGCAAGAAAAAGTCGATGGGTGTTTGTGTGTGTTATTTGTATATGTGTGTGTCAGGACCATGTTTGTGATTATGTTAAAGCAGTTCCAAGTGTTGACGGCTGTGTTGGAGACCCAGTGTGAGTGCTGTGTTGTGAGTGTGATAGTGTGTGTGTGTCTGTGTGTGTTTCAGAACCCCCTGTGTACGCCTGTAAGAAAAATTCAATGGGTGTTTGTGTGTGTTTCTTGTGTATGTGTGTGTCGGGAAAACGTTTGTGAGTATGTTAGGGCAGTTCCAAGTGTTGATGGCTCTGCCGAGGCCCAGTGTGAGTGCTGTGTTGCGAGTGTGACAGTGTGTGTGTATGTGTGTGTGTGTGTGTTTTCGGGTAACCATTGTGTATGCCTGTATGAAAAAGTCGATGGGTGTATTTGTGTGTTCTTGCGTATTGTGTTTCAGATCCACATTTGTGAGTGTGTGAGGGCAGTTCCAAGTGTTGATGGCTCTGCTGGATACGCACTGTGAGTGCTGTGTTGTGAGTGTGATAGTGTGTGTGCGTGTGTGTTTGCGGGAAACCATTGTGTACGCCTGTAAGAAAATGTCGATGGGTGTTTGTGTGTTTCCTGTGTATGTCTGTGTTGGGAAAACGTTTGTGAGTATGTTAGGGCAGTTCCAAGTGTTGATGCTCCGCCGAGGTACAGAGTGAGTGCTGTGTTGTGAGTGTGAGAGTGTGTGTGTGTGTGTGTGTCTGTGCGTGTTTTCGGGTAACCATTGTGTATGCCTGTATGAAATAGTCGATGGGTGTATTTGTGTGTTCTTGCGTATTGTGTTTCAGATCCACATTTGTGAGTGTGTGAGTGCAGTTCCAAGTGTTCATGAGTTTGCTGGATATCCAGTGTGAACGTGTGTTGTGAGTGTGACAGTGTGTGTGCGTGTCTGTGTGTGTGCTTGCAGGAAACCAGTCTGTATGCCTATAAGAAAAATTCGATGGGTGTTTGTGTGTGTTTCTTCTGTATGTGTGTGTCGGGACCACATCTGTGAATATGTTAGGGCAGTTCCAAGTGTTGATGGCTCTGCTGGAGACCCAGTGAGAGTGCTGTGTTGTGAGTGTGACAGTGTGTGTGTGTCTCTGTGTGTGTGTGTTTGGGGGAACCCCACAGTGTATGCTTCTAAGAAAAAGTCGATGGGTGTTTCTGTGTGTTTCTTGTGTATGTGTGTGTCGGGACCACGTATGTGAGTATGTTGTGGCAGTTCCAAGTGCCAGTGTGAATGCTGTGTTGTGAGTGTGGCAGTGTGTGTTTCTGTGTGTGTTTGTGTTGGCGGGAAAACATTGTGTATGCCTGTAAGAATAAGTCGATGGATGTTTGTGTGAGTTTCATGTGTATGTGTGTGTCGCAACCACATTTGTCAATATTTTAGGGCAGTTCCAAGTGTTGATGGTTCTGCTGGATACCCATTGTGAGTGCTGTGTTGTAAGTGTGACTGTGTGTGTGTGTGTTCGCGGGATACCGTTGTGTATGCCTGTAAGAAAAAGTCGATGGGTGTTTGTGTGTGTTTCTTGTGTATGTGTGTGTCGGTAAAACGTGTGTGAGTATGTTAGGGCAGTTCCAAGTGTTGATGGCTCTGCCGAGGCCCAGTGTGCGTACTGTGCTGTTAGTGTGACAGTGTGTGTGTGTGTGTGTGTGTGTGTGTGTTGGGGGAAACCCCACTCTGTCTGCCTGTAACAAAAAGTTGATGGGTGTTTGTGTGTGTTTCTTGTGTATGTGTGTGTCGGGACCACGTTTGTGTGTATGTTAGGGCAGATTCAAGTGCCAGTGTGAATGCTGTGTTGTGAGTGTGATAGTGTGTGTGTGTTTGCGGAAACCATTGTGCATGACTGTACGTAAAAGTCAATGGGAGTTTGTGTGTGTTTCTTGTGTATGTGTGTGTCGGGACCACGTTTGTGAGTATGTTAGGGCAGTTCCAACTGTTGATGGCTATGCCGGGGACCCAGTGTGAGTGCTGTGTTGTGCGTGTGATAGTGTTTGTGTGTGTGTGTGTGTGTGTGTTTTGCTGGATACCATTGTGTATGTCTGTAAGAAAAAGTCGTAGGGTGTTTTTGTGTGTTTCTTCTGCATGTGTGTTTCGGGACCACGTTTGTGAATATGTTAAATTAATTCCAAGTGTTGATGGCTCTGGTAGAGATCCAATGTGAGTGCTCTGTCGTGAGTGTGACTTTTCTGTGTGTGTGTGTGTGTGTGTGTGTTTGCAGGCAACCATTGTGTATGCCTGCAAGAAAAAGTCGATGGGTGTTTGTGTGTGTTATTTGTATATGTGTGTGTCAGGACCATGTTTGTGATTATGTTAAAGCAGTTCCAAGTGTTGACGGCTGTGTTGGAGACCCAGTGTGAGTGCTGTGTTGTGAGTGTGATAGTGTGTGTGTGTCTGTGTGTGTTTCAGAACCCCCTGTGTACGCCTGTAAGAAAAATTCAATGGGTGTTTGTGTGTGTTTCTTGTGTATGTGTGTGTCGGGAAAACGTTTGTGAGTATGTTAGGGCAGTTCCAAGTGTTGATGGCTCTGCCGAGGCCCAGTGTGAGTGCTGTGTTGCGAGTGTGACAGTGTGTGTGTATGTGTGTGTGTGTGTTTTCGGGTAACCATTGTGTATGCCTGTATGAAAAAGTCCATGGGTGTATTTGTGTGTTCTTGCGTATTGTGTTTCAGATCCACATTTGTGAGTGTGTGAGGGCAGTTCCAAGTGTTGATGGCTCTGCTGGATACGCACTGTGAGTGCTGTGTTGTGAGTGTGATAGTGTGTGTGCGTGTGTGTTTGCGGGAAACCATTGTGTACGCCTGTAAGAAAATGTCGATGGGTGTTTGTGTGTTTCTTGTGTATGTCTGTGGTGGGAAAACGTTTGTGAGTATGTTAGGGCAGTTCCAAGTGTTGATGCTCCGCCGAGGTACAGAGTGAGTGCTGTGTTGTGAGTGTGAGAGTGTGTGTGTGTGTGTGTGTGTGTGCGTGTTTTCGGGTAACCATTGTGTATGCCTGTATGAAATAGTCGATGGGTGTATTTGTGTGTTCTTGCGTATTGTGTTTCAGATCCACATTTGTGAGTGTGTGAGTGCAGTTCCAAGTGTTCATGAGTTTGCTGGATATCCAGTGTGAACGTGTGTTGTGAGTGTGACAGTGTGTGTGCGTGTCTGTGTGTGTGCTTGCAGGAAACCAGTCTGTATGCCTATAAGAAAAATTCGATGGGTGTTTGTGTGTGTTTCTTCTGTATGTGTGTGTCGGGACCACATCTCTGAATATGTTAGGGCAGTTCCAAGTGTTGATGGCTCTGCTGGAGACCCAGTGAGACTGCTGTGTTGTGAGTGTGACAGTGTGTGTGTGTCTCTGTGTGTGTGTGTTTGGGGGAACCCCACAGTGTATGCTTCGAAGAAAAAGTCGATGGGTGTTTGTGTGTGTTTCTTGTGTATGTGTGTGTCGGGACCACGTATGTGAGTATGTTGTGGCAGTTCCAAGTGCCAGTGTGAATGCTGTGTTGTGAGTGTGGCAGTGTGTGTTTCTGTGTGTGTTTGTGTTGGCGGGAAAACATTGTGTATGCCTGTAAGAATAAGTCGATGGATGTTTGTGTGAGTTTCATGTGTATGTGTGTGTCGCAACCACATTTGTCAATATTTTAGGGCAGTTCCAAGTGTTGATGGTTCTGCTGGATACCCATTGTGAGTGCTGTGTTGTAAGTGTGACTGTGTGTGTGTGTGTTCGCGGGATACCGTTGTGTATGCCTGTAAGAAAAAGTCGATGGGTGTTTGTGTGTGTTTCTTGTGTATGTGTGTGTCGGTAAAACGTGTGTGAGTATGTTAGGGCAGTTCCAAGTGTTGATGGTTCTGCCGAGGCCCAGTGTGCGTACTGTGCTGTTAGTGTGAGAGTGTGTGTTTGTGTGTGTGTGTGGGTGTTTGGGGAAACCCCACTCTGTCTGCCTGTAACAAAAAGTTGATGGGTGTTTCTGTGTGTTTCTTGTGTATGTGTGTGTCGGGACCACGTTTGTGTGTATGTTAGGGCAGATTCAAGTGCCAGTGTGAATGCTGTGTTGTGAGTGTGATAGTGTGTGTGTGTTTGCGGAAACCATTGTGCATGACTGTACGCAAAAGTCAATGGGAGTTTGTGTGTGTTTCTTGTGTATGTGTGTGTCGGGACCACGTTTGTGAGTTTGTTAGGGCAGTTCCAACTGTTGATGGCTATGCCGGGGACCCAGTGTGAGTGCTGTGTTGTGCGTGTGATAGTGTATCTCTGTGTGTGTGTGTGTGTGTGTTTTGCTGGATACCATTGTGTATGTCTGTAAGAAAAAGTCGTAGGGTGTTTTTGTGTGTTTCTTCTGCATGTGTGTTTCGGGACCACGTTTGTGAATATGTTAAGGTAATTCCAAGTGTTGATGGCTCTGGTAGAGATCCAATGTGAGTGCTCTGTCGTGAGTGTGACTTTTGTGTGTGTGTGTGTGTGTGTGTGTGTGTTTGCAGGAAACCATTGTGTATGCCTGCAAGAAAAAGTCGATGGGTGTTTGTGTGTGTTATTTGTATATGTGTGTGTCAGGACCATGTTTGTGATTATGTTAAAGCAGTTCCAAGTTGATGGCTGTGTTGGAGACCCAGTGTGAGTGCTGTGTTGTGAGTGTGATAGTGTGTGTGTGTCTGTGTGTGTTTCAGAACCCCCTGTGTACGCCTGTAAGAAAAATTCAATGGGTGTTTGTGTGTGTTTCTTGTGTATGTGTGTGTCGGGAAAACGTTTGTGAGTATGTTAGGGCAGTTCCAAGTGTTGATGGCTCTGCCGAGGCCCAGTGTGAGTGCTGTGTTGCGAGTGTGACAGTGTGTGTGTATGTGTGTGTGTGTGTGTTTTCGGGTAACCATTGTGTATGCCTGTATGAAAAAGTCGATGGGTGTATTTGTGTGTTCTTGCGTATTGTGTTTCAGATCCACATTTGTGAGTGTGTGAGGGCAGTTCCAAGTGTTGATGGCTCTGCTGGATACGCACTGTGAGTGCTGTGTTGTGAGTGTGATAGTGTGTGTGCGTGTGTGTTTGCGGGAAACCATTGTGTACGCCTGTAAGAAAATGTCGATGGGTGTTTGTGTGTTTCTTGTGTATGTCTGTGGTGGGAAAACGTTTGTGAGTATGTTAGGGCAGTTCCAAGTGTTGATGCTCCGCCGAGGTACAGAGTGAGTGCTGTGTTGTGAGTGTGAGAGTGTCTGTGTGTGTGTCTGTGTGTGCGTGTTTTCGGGTAACCATTGTGTATGCCTGTATGAAATAGTCGATGGGTGTATTTGTGTGTTCTTGCGTATTGTGTTTCAGATCCACATTTGTGAGTGTGTGAGTGCAGTTCCAAGTGTTCATGAGTTTGCTGGATATCCAGTGTGAACGTGTGTTGTGAGTGTGACAGTGTGTGTGCGTGTCTGTGTGTGTGCTTGCAGGAAACCAGTCTGTATGCCTATAAGAAAAATTCGATGGGTGTTTGTGTGTGTTTCTTCTGTATGTGTGTGTCGGGACCACATCTGTGAATATGTTAGGGCAGTTCCAAGTGTTGATGGCTCTGCTGGAGACCCAGTGAGAGTGCTGTGTTGTGAGTGTGACAGTGTGTGTGTGTCTCTGTGTGTGTGTGTTTGGGGGAACCCCACAGTGTATGCTTCGAAGAAAAAGTCGATGGGTGTTTCTGTGTGTTTCTTGTGTATGTGTGTGTCGGGACCACGTATGTGAGTATGTTGTGGCAGTTCCAAGTGCCAGTGTGAATGCTGTGTTGTGAGTGTGGCAGTGTGTGTTTCTGTGTGTGTTTGTGTTGGCGGGAAAACATTGTGTATGCCTGTAAGAATAAGTCGATGGATGTTTGTGTGAGTTTCATGTGTATGTGTGTGTCGCAACCACATTTGTCAATATTTTAGGGCAGTTCCAAGTGTTGATGGTTCTGCTGGATACCCATTGTGAGTGCTGTGTTGTAAGTGTGACTGTGTGTGTGTGTGTTCGCGGGATACCGTTGTGTATGCCTGTAAGAAAAAGTCGATGGGTGTTTGTGTGTGTTTCTTGTGTATGTGTGTGTCGGTAAAACGTGTGTGAGTATGTTAGGGCAGTTCCAAGTGTTGATGGTTCTGCCGAGGCCCAGTGTGCGTACTGTGCTGTTAGTGTGACAGTGTGTGTGTGTGTGTGTGTGTGTGTGTGTTGGGGGAAACCCCACTCTGTCTGCCTGTAACAAAAAGTTGATGGGTGTTTGTGTGTGTTTCTTGTGTATGTGTGTGTCGGGACCACGTTTGTGTGTATGTTAGGGCAGATTCAAGTGCCAGTGTGAATGCTGTGTTGTGAGTGTGATAGTGTGTGTGTGTTTGCGGAAACCATTGTGCATGACTGTACGTAAAAGTCAATGGGAGTTTGTGTGTGTTTCTTGTGTATGTGTGTGTCGGGACCACGTTTGTGAGTATGTTAGGGCAGTTCCAACTGTTGATGGCTATGCCGGGGACCCAGTGTGAGTGCTGTGTTGTGCGTGTGATAGTGTATCTCTGTGTGTGTGTGTGTGTGTGTTTTGCTGGATACCATTGTGTATGTCTGTAAGAAAAAGTCGTAGGGTGTTTTTGTGTGTTTCTTCTGCATGTGTGTTTCGGGACCACGTTTGTGAATATGTTAAGGTAATTCCAAGTGTTGATGGCTCTGGTAGAGATCCAATGTGAGTGCTCTGTCGTGAGTGTGACTTTTGTGTGTGTGTGTGTGTGTGTGTGTGTGTGTGTTTGCAGGAAACCATTGTGTATGCCTGCAAGAAAAAGTCGATGGGTGTTTGTGTGTGTTATTTGTATATGTGTGTGTCAGGACCATGTTTGTGATTATGTTAAAGCAGTTCCAAGTGTTGACGGCTGTGTTGGAGACCCAGTGTGAGTGCTGTGTTGTGAGTGTGATAGTGTGTGTGTGTCTGTGTGTGTTTCAGAACCCCCTGTGTACGCCTGTAAGAAAAATTCAATGGGTGTTTGTGTGTGTTTCTTGTGTATGTGTGTGTCGGGAAAACGTTTGTGAGTATGTTAGGGCAGTTCCAAGTGTTGATGGCTCTGCCGAGGCCCAGTGTGAGTGCTGTGTTGCGAGTGTGACAGTGTGTGTGTATGTGTGTGTGTGTGTGTTTTCGGGTAACCATTGTGTATGCCTGTATGAAAAAGTCGATGGGTGTATTTGTGTGTTCTTGCGTATTGTGTTTCAGATCCACATTTGTGAGTGTGTGAGGGCAGTTCCAAGTGTTGATGGCTCTGCTGGATACGCACTGTGAGTGCTGTGTTGTGAGTGTGATAGTGTGTGTGCGTGTGTGTTTGCGGGAAACCATTGTGTACGCCTGTAAGAAAATGTCGATGGGTGTTTGTGTGTTTCTTGTGTATGTCTGTGTTGGGAAAACGTTTGTGAGTATGTTAGGGCAGTTCCAAGTGTTGATGCTCCGCCGAGGTACAGAGTGAGTGCTGTGTTGTGAGTGTGAGAGTGTGTGTGTGTGTGTGTGTGTGTGCGTGTTTTCGGGTAACCATTGTGTATGCCTGTATGAAATAGTCGATGGGTGTATTTGTGTGTTCTTGCGTATTGTGTTTCAGATCCACATTTGTGAGTGTGTGAGTGCAGTTCCAAGTGTTCATGAGTTTGCTGGATATCCAGTGTGAACGTGTGTTGTGAGTGTGACAGTGTGTGTGTGTGTCTGTGTGTGTGCTTGCAGGAAACCAGTCTGTATGCCTATAAGAAAAATTCGATGGGTGTTTGTGTGTGTTTCTTCTGTATGTGTGTGTCGGGACCACATCTGTGAATATGTTAGGGCAGTTCCAAGTGTTGATGGCTCTGCTGGAGACCCAGTGAGAGTGCTGTGTTGTGAGTGTGACAGTGTGTGTGTGTCTCTGTGTGTGTGTGTTTGGGGGAACCCCACATTGTATGCTTCTAAGAAAAAGTCGATGGGTGTTTCTGTGTGTTTCTTGTGTATGTGTGTGTCGGGACCACGTATGTGAGTATGTTGTGGCAGTTCCAAGTGCCAGTGTGAATGCTGTGTTGTGAGTGTGGCAGTGTGTGTTTCTGTGTGTGTTTGTGTTGGCGGGAAAACATTGTGTATGCCTGTAAGAATAAGTCGATGGATGTTTGTGTGAGTTTCATGTGTATGTGTGTGTCGCAACCACATTTGTCAATATTTTAGGGCAGTTCCAAGTGTTGATGGTTCTGCTGGATACCCATTGTGAGTGCTGTGTTGTAAGTGTGACTGTGTGTGTGTGTGTTCGCGGGATACCGTTGTGTATGCCTGTAAGAAAAAGTCGATGGGTGTTTGTGTGTGTTTCTTGTGTATGTGTGTGTCGGTAAAACGTGTGTGAGTATGTTAGGGCAGTTCCAAGTGTTGATGGTTCTGCCGAGGCCCAGTGTGCGTACTGTGCTGTTAGTGTGACAGTGTGTGTGTGTGTGTGTGTGTGTGTGTGTTTGGGGAAACCCCACTCTGTCTGCCTGTAACAAAAAGTTGATGGGTGTTTGTGTGTGTTTCTTGTGTATGTGTGTGTCGGGACCACGTTTGTGTGTATGTTAGGGCAGATTCAAGTGCCAGTGTGAATGCTGTGTTGTGAGTGTGATAGTGTGTGTGTGTTTGCGGAAACCATTGTGCATGACTGTACGCAAAAGTCAATGGGAGTTTGTGTGTGTTTCTTGTGTATGTGTGTGTCGGGACCACGTTTGTGAGTATGTTAGGGCAGTTCCAACTGTTGATGGCTATGCCGGGGACCCAGTGTGAGTGCTGTGTTGTGCGTGTGATAGTGTATCTGTGTGTGTGTGTGTGTGTTTTGCTGGATACCATTGTGTATGTCTGTAAGAAAAAGTCGTAGGGTGTTTTTGTGTGTTTCTTCTGCATGTGTGTTTCGGGACCACGTTTGTGAATATGTTAAGGTAATTCCAAGTGTTGATGGCTCTGCTGGAGATCCAATGTGAGTGCTCTGTCGTGAGTGTGACTTTTGTGTGTGTGTGTGTGTGTGTGTGTGTTTGCAGGCAACCATTGTGTATGCCTGCAAGAAAAAGTCGATGGGTGTTTGTGTGTGTTATTTGTATATGTGTGTGTCAGGACCATGTTTGTGATTATGTTAAAGCAGTTCCAAGTGTTGACGGCTGTGTTGGAGACCCAGTGTGAGTGCTGTGTTGTGAGTGTGAAAGTGTGTGTGTGTCTGTGTGTGTTTCAGAACCCCCTGTGTACGCCTGTAAGAAAAATTCAATGGGTGTTTGTGTGTGTTTCTTGTGTATGTGTGTGTCGGGAAAACGTTTGTGAGTATGTTAGGGCAGTTCCAAGTGTTGATGGCTCTGCCGAGGCCCAGTGTGAGTGCTGTGTTGCGAGTGTGACAGTGTGTGTGTATCTGTGTGTGTGTGTGTTTTCGGGTAACCATTGTGTATGCCTGTATGAAAAAGTCGATGGGTGTATTTGTGTGTTCTTGCGTATTGTGTTTCAGATCCACATTTGTGAGTGTGTGAGGGCAGTTCCAAGTGTTGATGGCTCTGCTGGATACGCACTGTGAGTGCTGTGTTGTGAGTGTGATAGTGTGTGTGCGTGTGTGTTTGCGGGAAACCATTGTGTACGCCTGTAAGAAAATGTCGATGGGTGTTTGTGTGTTTCTTGTGTATGTCTGTGGTGGGAAAACGTTTGTGAGTATGTTAGGGCAGTTCCAAGTGTTGATGCTCCGCCGAGGTACAGAGTGAGTGCTGTGTTGTGAGTCTGAGAGTGTGTGTGTGTGTGTGTGTGTGCGTGTTTTCGGGTAACCATTGTGTATGCCTGTATGAAATAGTCGATGGGTGTATTTGTGTGTTCTTGCGTATTGTGTTTCAGATCCACATTTGTGAGTGTGTGAGTGCAGTTCCAAGTGTTCATGAGTTTGCTGGATATCCAGTGTGAACGTGTGTTGTGAGTGTGACAGTGTGTGTGTGTGTCTGTGTGTGTGCTTGCAGGAAACCAGTCTGTATGCCTATAAGAAAAATTCGATGGGTGTTTGTGTGTGTTTCTTCTGTATGTGTGTGTCGGGACCACATCTGTGAATATGTTAGGGCAGTTCCAAGTGTTGATGGCTCTGCTGGAGACCCAGTGAGAGTGCTGTGTTGTGAGTGTGACAGTGTGTGTGTGTCTCTGTGTGTGTGTGTTTGGGGGACCCCACAGTGTATGCTTCTAAGAAAAAGTCGATGGGTGTTTCTGTGTGTTTCTTGTGTATGTGTGTGTCGGGACCACGTATGTGAGTATGTTGTGGCAGTTCCAAGTGCCAGTGTGAATGCTGTGTTGTGAGTGTGGCAGTGTGTGTTTCTGTGTGTGTTTGTGTTGGCGGGAAAACATTGTGTATGCCTGTAAGAATAAGTCGATGGATGTTTGTGTGAGTTTCATGTGTATGTGTGTGTCGCAACCACATTTGTCAATATTTTAGGGCAGTTCCAAGTGTTGATGGTTCTGCTGGATACCCATTGTGAGTGCTGTGTTGTAAGTGTGACTGTGTGTGTGTGTGTTCGCGGGATACCGTTGTGTATGCCTGTAAGAAAAAGTCGATGGGTGTTTGTGTGTGTTTCTTGTGTATGTGTGTGTCGGTAAAACGTGTTTGAGTATGTTAGGGCAGTTCCAAGTGTTGATGGCTCTGCCGAGGCCCAGTGTGCGTACTGTGCTGTTAGTGTGACAGTGTGTGTGTGTGTGTGTGTGTGTGTGTGTGTGTTTGGGGAAACCCCACTCTGTCTGCCTGTAACAAAAAGTTGATGGGTGTTTGTGTGTGTTTCTTGTGTATGTGTGTGTCGGGACCACGTTTGTGTGTATGTTAGGGCAGATTCAAGTGCCAGTGTGAATGCTGTGTTGTGAGTGTGATAGTGTGTGTGTGTTTGCGGAAACCATTGTGCATGACTGTACGTAAAAGTCAATGGGAGTTTGTGTGTGTTTCTTGTGTATGTGTGTGTCGGGACCACGTTTGTGAGTATGTTAGGGCAGTTCCAACTGTTGATGGCTATGCCGGGGACCCAGTGTGAGTGCTGTGTTGTGCGTGTGATAGTGTTTGTGTGTGTGTGTGTGTGTGTGTGTTTTGCTGGATACCATTGTGTATGTCTGTAAGAAAAAGTCGTAGGGTGTTTTTGTGTGTTTCTTCTGCATGTGTGTTTCGGGACCACGTTTGTGAATATGTTAAGGTAATTCCAAGTGTTGATGGCTCTGCTGGAGATCCAATGTGAGTGCTCTGTCGTGAGTGTGACTTTTGTGTGTGTGTGTGTGTGTGTGTGTTTGCAGGCAACCATTGTGTATGCCTGCAAGAAAAAGTCGATGGGTGTTTGTGTGTGTTATTTGTATATGTGTGTGTCAGGACCATGTTTGTGATTATGTTAAAGCAGTTCCAAGTGTTGACGGCTGTGTTGGAGACCCAGTGTGAGTGCTGTGTTGTGAGTGTGATAGTGTGTGTGTGTCTGTGTGTGTTTCAGAACCCCCTGTGTACGCCTGTAAGAAAAATTCAATGGGTGTTTGTGTGTGTTTCTTGTGTATGTGTGTGTCGGGAAAACGTTTGTGAGTATGTTAGGGCAGTTCCAAGTGTTGATGGCTCTGCCGAGGCCCAGTGTGAGTGCTGTGTTGCGAGTGTGACAGTGTGTGTGTATGTGTGTGTGTGTGTGTTTTCGGGTAACCATTGTGTATGCCTGTATGAAAAAGTCCATGGGTGTATTTGTGTGTTCTTGCGTATTGTGTTTCAGATCCACATTTGTGAGTGTGTGAGGGCAGTTCCAAGTGTTGATGGCTCTGCTGGATACGCACTGTGAGTGCTGTGTTGTGAGTGTGATAGTGTGTGTGCGTGTGTGTTTGCGGGAAACCATTGTGTACGCCTGTAAGAAAATGTCGATGGGTGTTTGTGTGTTTCTTGTGTATGTCTGTGTTGGGAAAACGTTTGTGAGTATGTTAGGGCAGTTCCAAGTGTTGATGCTCCGCCGAGGTACAGAGTGAGTGCTGTGTTGTGAGTGTGAGAGTGTGTGTGTGTGTGTGTGTGTGTGTGCGTGTTTTCGGGTAACCATTGTGTATGCCTGTATGAAATAGTCGATGGGTGTATTTGTGTGTTCTTGCGTATTGTGTTTCAGATCCACATTTGTGAGTGTGTGAGTGCAGTTCCAAGTGTTCATGAGTTTGCTGGATATCCAGTGTGAACGTGTGTTGTGAGTGTGACAGTGTGTGTGTGTGTCTGTGTGTGTGCTTGCAGGAAACCAGTCTGTATGCCTATAAGAAAAATTCGATGGGTGTTTGTGTGTGTTTCTTCTGTATGTGTGTGTCGGGACCACATCTGTGAATATGTTAGGGCAGTTCCAAGTGTTGATGGCTCTGCTGGAGACCCAGTGAGAGTGCTGTGTTGTGAGTGTGACAGTGTGTGTGTGTCTCTGTGTGTGTGTGTTTGGGGGAACCCCACATTGTATGCTTCTAAGAAAAAGTCGATGGGTGTTTCTGTGTGTTTCTTGTGTATGTGTGTGTCGGGACCACGTATGTGAGTATGTTGTGGCAGTTCCAAGTGCCAGTGTGAATGCTGTGTTGTGAGTGTGGCAGTGTGTGTTTCTGTGTGTGTTTGTGTTGGCGGGAAAACATTGTGTATGCCTGTAAGAATAAGTCGATGGATGTTTGTGTGAGTTTCATGTGTATGTGTGTGTCGCAACCACATTTGTCAATATTTTAGGGCAGTTCCAAGTGTTGATGGTTCTGCTGGATACCCATTGTGAGTGCTGTGTTGTAAGTGTGACTGTGTGTGTGTGTGTTCGCGGGATACCGTTGTGTATGCCTGTAAGAAAAAGTCGATGGGTGTTTGTGTGTGTTTCTTGTGTATGTGTGTGTCGGTAAAACGTGTGTGAGTATGTTAGGGCAGTTCCAAGTGTTGATGGTTCTGCCGAGGCCCAGTGTGCGTACTGTGCTGTTAGTGTGACAGTGTGTGTGTGTGTGTGTGTGTTTGGGGAAACCCCACTCTGTCTGCCTGTAACAAAAAGTTGATGGGTGTTTGTGTGTGTTTCTTGTGTATGTGTGTGTCGGGACCACGTTTGTGTGTATGTTAGGGCAGATTCAAGTGCCAGTGTGAATGCTGTGTTGTGAGTGTGATAGTGTGTGTGTGTTTGCGGAAACCATTGTGCATGACTGTACGCAAAAGTCAATGGGAGTTTGTGTGTGTTTCTTGTGTATGTGTGTGTCGGGACCACGTTTGTGAGTATGTTAGGGCAGTTCCAACTGTTGATGGCTATGCCGGGGACCCAGTGTGAGTGCTGTGTTGTGCGTGTGATAGTGTATCTGTGTGTGTGTGTGTGTGTTTTGCTGGATACCATTGTGTATGTCTGTAAGAAAAAGTCGTAGGGTGTTTTTGTGTGTTTCTTCTGCATGTGTGTTTCGGGACCACGTTTGTGAATATGTTAAGGTAATTCCAAGTGTTGATGGCTCTGCTGGAGATCCAATGTGAGTGCTCTGTCGTGAGTGTGACTTTTGTGTGTGTGTGTGTGTGTGTGTGTTTGCAGGAAACCATTGTGTATGCCTGCAAGAAAAAGTCGATGGGTGTTTGTGTGTGTTATTTGTATATGTGTGTGTCAGGACCATGTTTGTGATTATGTTAAAGCAGTTCCAAGTGTTGACGGCTGTGTTGGAGACCCAGTGTGAGTGCTGTGTTGTGAGTGTGAAAGTGTGTGTGTGTCTGTGTGTGTTTCAGAACCCCCTGTGTACGCCTGTAAGAAAAATTCAATGGGTGTTTGTGTGTGTTTCTTGTGTATGTGTGTGTCGGGAAAACGTTTGTGAGTATGTTAGGGCAGTTCCAAGTGTTGATGGCTCTGCCGAGGCCCAGTGTGAGTGCTGTGTTGCGAGTGTGACAGTGTGTGTGTATCTGTGTGTGTGTGTGTTTTCGGGTAACCATTGTGTATGCCTGTATGAAAAAGTCGATGGGTGTATTTGTGTGTTCTTGCGTATTGTGTTTCAGATCCACATTTGTGAGTGTGTGAGGGCAGTTCCAAGTGTTGATGGCTCTGCTGGATACGCACTGTGAGTGCTGTGTTGTGAGTGTGATAGTGTGTGTGCGTGTGTGTTTGCGGGAAACCATTGTGTACGCCTGTAAGAAAATGTCGATGGGTGTTTGTGTGTTTCTTGTGTATGTCTGTGGTGGGAAAACGTTTGTGAGTATGTTAGGGCAGTTCCAAGTGTTGATGCTCCGCCGAGGTACAGAGTGAGTGCTGTGTTGTGAGTCTGAGAGTGTGTGTGTGTGTGTGTGTGTGCGTGTTTTCGGGTAACCATTGTGTATGCCTGTATGAAATAGTCGATGGGTGTATTTGTGTGTTCTTGCGTATTGTGTTTCAGATCCACATTTGTGAGTGTGTGAGTGCAGTTCCAAGTGTTCATGAGTTTGCTGGATATCCAGTGTGAACGTGTGTTGTGAGTGTGACAGTGTGTGTGTGTGTCTGTGTGTGTGCTTGCAGGAAACCAGTCTGTATGCCTATAAGAAAAATTCGATGGGTGTTTGTGTGTGTTTCTTGTGTATGTGTGTGTCGGGACCACATCTGTGAATATGTTAGGGCAGTTCCAAGTGTTGATGGCTCTGCTGGAGACCCAGTGAGAGTGCTGTGTTGTGAGTGTGACAGTGTGTGTGTGTCTCTGTGTGTGTGTGTTTGGGGGACCCCACAGTGTATGCTTCTAAGAAAAAGTCGATGGGTGTTTCTGTGTGTTTCTTGTGTATGTGTGTGTCGGGACCACGTATGTGAGTATGTTGTGGCAGTTCCAAGTGCCAGTGTGAATGCTGTGTTGTGAGTGTGGCAGTGTGTGTTTCTGTGTGTGTTTGTGTTGGCGGGAAAACATTGTGTATGCCTGTAAGAATAAGTCGATGGATGTTTGTGTGAGTTTCATGTGTATGTGTGTGTCGCAACCACATTTGTCAATATTTTAGGGCAGTTCCAAGTGTTGATGGTTCTGCTGGATACCCATTGTGAGTGCTGTGTTGTAAGTGTGACTGTGTGTGTGTGTGTTCGCGGGATACCGTTGTGTATGCCTGTAAGAAAAAGTCGATGGGTGTTTGTGTGTGTTTCTTGTGTATGTGTGTGTCGGTAAAACGTGTGTGAGTATGTTAGGGCAGTTCCAAGTGTTGATGGCTCTGCCGAGGCCCAGTGTGCGTACTGTGCTGTTAGTGTGACAGTGTGTGTGTGTGTGTGTGTGTGTGTGTTTGGGGAAACCCCACTCTGTCTGCCTGTAACAAAAAGTTGATGGGTGTTTGTGTGTGTTTCTTGTGTATGTGTGTGTCGGGACCACGTTTGTGTGTATGTTAGGGCAGATTCAAGTGCCAGTGTGAATGCTGTGTTGTGAGTGTGATAGTGTGTGTGTGTTTGCGGAAACCATTGTGCATGACTGTACGTAAAAGTCAATGGGAGTTTGTGTGTGTTTCTTGTGTATGTGTGTGTCGGGACCACGTTTGTGAGTATGTTAGGGCAGTTCCAACTGTTGATGGCTATGCCGGGGACCCAGTGTGAGTGCTGTGTTGTGCGTGTGATAGTGTTTGTGTGTGTGTGTGTGTGTGTGTGTTTTGCTGGATACCATTGTGTATGTCTGTAAGAAAAAGTCGTAGGGTGTTTTTGTGTGTTTCTTCTGCATGTGTGTTTCGGGACCACGTTTGTGAATATGTTAAGGTAATTCCAAGTGTTGATGGCTCTGCTGGAGATCCAATGTGAGTGCTCTGTCGTCAGTGTGACTTTTGTGTGTGTGTGTGTGTGTGTGTGTGTTTGCAGGCAACCATTGTGTATGCCTGCAAGAAAAAGTCGATGGGTGTTTGTGTGTGTTATTTGTATATGTGTGTGTCAGGACCATGTTTGTGATTATGTTAAAGCAGTTCCAAGTGTTGACGGCTGTGTTGGAGACCCAGTGTGAGTGCTGTGTTGTGAGTGTGAAAGTGTGTGTGTGTCTGTGTGTGTTTCAGAACCCCCTGTGTACGCCTGTAAGAAAAATTCAATGGGTGTTTGTGTGTGTTTCTTGTGTATGTGTGTGTCGGGAAAACGTTTGTGAGTATGTTAGGGCAGTTCCAAGTGTTGATGGCTCTGCCGAGGCCCAGTGTGAGTGCTGTGTTGCGAGTGTGACAGTGTGTGTGTATGTGTGTGTGTGTGTGTTTTCGGGTAACCATTGTGTATGCCTGTATGAAAAAGTCGATGGGTGTATTTGTGTGTTCTTGCGTATTGTGTTTCAGATCCACATTTGTGAGTGTGTGAGGGCAGTTCCAAGTGTTGATGGCTCTGCTGGATACGCACTGTGAGTGCTGTGTTGTGAGTGTGATAGTGTGTGTGCGTGTGTGTTTGCGGGAAACCATTGTGTACGCCTGTAAGAAAATGTCGATGGGTGTTTGTGTGTTTCTTGTGTATGTCTGTGGTGGGAAAACGTTTGTGAGTATGTTAGGGCAGTTCCAAGTGTTGATGCTCCGCCGAGGTACAGAGTGAGTGCTGTGTTGTGAGTGTGAGAGTGTGTGTGTGTGTGTGTGTGTGCGTGTTTTCGGGTAACCATTGTGTATGCCTGTATGAAATAGTCGATGGGTGTATTTGTGTGTTCTTGCGTATTGTGTTTCAGATCCACATTTGTGAGTGTGTGAGTGCAGTTCCAAGTGTTCATGAGTTTGCTGGATATCCAGTGTGAACGTGTGTTGTGAGTGTGACAGTGTGTGTGTGTGTCTGTGTGTGTGCTTGCAGGAAACCAGTCTGTATGCCTATAAGAAAAATTCGATGGGTGTTTGTGTGTGTTTCTTCTGTATGTGTGTGTCGGGACCACATCTGTGAATATGTTAGGGCAGTTCCAAGTGTTGATGGCTCTGCTGGAGACCCAGTGAGAGTGCTGTGTTGTGAGTGTGACAGTGTGTGTGTGTCTCTGTGTGTGTGTGTTTGGGGGACCCCACAGTGTATGCTTCTAAGAAAAAGTCGATGGGTGTTTCTGTGTGTTTCTTGTGTATGTGTGTGTCGGGACCACGTATGTGAGTATGTTGTGGCAGTTCCAAGTGCCAGTGTGAATGCTGTGTTGTGAGTGTGGCAGTGTGTGTTTCTGTGTGTGTTTGTGTTGGCGGGAAAACATTGTGTATGCCTGTAAGAATAAGTCGATGGATGTTTGTGTGAGTTTCATGTGTATGTGTGTGTCGCAACCACATTTGTCAATATTTTAGGGCAGTTCCAAGTGTTGATGGTTCTGCTGGATACCCATTGTGAGTGCTGTGTTGTAAGTGTGACTGTGTGTGTGTGTGTTCGCGGGATACCGTTGTGTATGCCTGTAAGAAAAAGTCGATGGGTGTTTGTGTGTGTTTCTTGTGTATGTGTGTGTCGGTAAAACGTGTGTGAGTATGTTAGGGCAGTTCCAAGTGTTGATGGCTCTGCCGAGGCCCAGTGTGCGTACTGTGCTGTTAGTGTGACAGTGTGTGTGTGTGTGTGTGTGTGTGTGTGTTTGGGGAAACCCCACTCTGTCTGCCTGTAACAAAAAGTTGATGGGTGTTTGTGTGTGTTTCTTGTGTATGTGTGTGTCGGGACCACGTTTGTGTGTATGTTAGGGCAGATTCAAGTGCCAGTGTGAATGCTGTGTTGTGAGTGTGATAGTGTGTGTGTGTTTGCGGAAACCATTGTGCATGACTGTACGTAAAAGTCAATGGGAGTTTGTGTGTGTTTCTTGTGTATGTGTGTGTCGGGACCACGTTTGTGAGTATGTTAGGGCAGTTCCAACTGTTGATGGCTATGCCGGGGACCCAGTGTGAGTGCTGTGTTGTGCGTGTGATAGTGTATCTGTGTGTGTGTGTGTGTGTGTGTGTTTTGCTGGATACCATTGTGTATGTCTGTAAGAAAAAGTCGTAGGGTGTTTTTGTGTGTTTCTTCTGCATGTGTGTTTCGGGACCACGTTTGTGAATATGTTAAGGTAATTCCAAGTGTTGATGGCTCTGCTAGAGATCCAATGTGAGTGCTCTGTCGTGAGTGTGACTTTGTGTGTGTGTGTGTGTGTGTGTGTGTGTTTGCAGGAAACCATTGTGTATGCCTGCAAGAAAAAGTCGATGGGTGTTTGTGTGTGTTATTTGTATATGTGTGTGTCAGGACCATGTTTGTGATTATGTTAAAGCAGTTCCAAGTGTTGACGGCTGTGTTGGAGACCCAGTGTGAGTGCTGTGTTGTGAGTGTGATAGTGTGTGTGTGTCTGTGTGTGTTTCAGAACCCCCTGTGTACGCCTGTAAGAAAAATTCAATGGGTGTTTGTGTGTGTTTCTTGTGTATGTGTGTGTCGGGAAAACGTTTGTGAGTATGTTAGGGCAGTTCCAAGTGTTGATGGCTCTGCCGAGGCCCAGTGTGAGTGCTGTGTTGCGAGTGTGACAGTGTGTGTGTATGTGTGTGTGTGTGTGTTTTCGGGTAACCATTGTGTATGCCTGTATGAAAAAGTCCATGGGTGTATTTGTGTGTTCTTGCGTATTGTGTTTCAGATCCACATTTGTGAGTGTGTGAGGGCAGTTCCAAGTGTTGATGGCTCTGCTGGATACGCACTGTGAGTGCTGTGTTGTGAGTGTGATAGTGTGTGTGCGTGTGTGTTTGCGGGAAACCATTGTGTACGCCTGTAAGAAAATGTCGATGGGTGTTTGTGTGTTTCTTGTGTATGTCTGTGGTGGGAAAACGTTTGTGAGTATGTTAGGGCAGTTCCAAGTGTTGATGCTCCGCCGAGGTACAGAGTGAGTGCTGTGTTGTGAGTGTGAGAGTGTGTGTGTGTGTGTGTGTGTGCGTGTTTTCGGGTAACCATTGTGTATGCCTGTATGAAATAGTCGATGGGTGTATTTGTGTGTTCTTGCGTATTGTGTTTCAGATCCACATTTGTGAGTGTGTGAGTGCAGTTCCAAGTGTTCATGAGTTTGCTGGATATCCAGTGTGAACGTGTGTTGTGAGTGTGACAGTGTGTGTGCGTGTCTGTGTGTGTGCTTGCAGGAAACCAGTCTGTATGCCTATAAGAAAAATTCGATGGGTGTTTGTGTGTGTTTCTTCTGTATGTGTGTGTCGGGACCACATCTGTGAATATGTTAGGGCAGTTCCAAGTGTTGATGGCTCTGCTGGAGACCCAGTGAGAGTGCTGTGTTGTGAGTGTGACAGTGTGTGTGTGTCTCTGTGTGTGTGTGTTTGGGGGAACCCCACAGTGTATGCTTCTAAGAAAAAGTCGATGGGTGTTTGTGTGTGTTTCTTGTGTATGTGTGTGTCGGGACCACGTATGTGAGTATGTTGTGGCAGTTCCAAGTGCCAGTGTGAATGCTGTGTTGTGAGTGTGGCAGTGTGTGTTTCTGTGTGTGTTTGTGTTGGCGGGAAAACATTGTGTATGCCTGTAAGAATAAGTCGATGGATGTTTGTGTGAGTTTCATGTGTATGTGTGTGTCGCAACCACATTTGTCAATATTTTAGGGCAGTTCCAAGTGTTGATGGTTCTGCTGGATACCCATTGTGAGTGCTGTGTTGTAAGTGTGACTGTGTGTGTGTGTGTTCGCGGGATACCGTTGTGTATGCCTGTAAGAAAAAGTCGATGGGTGTTTGTGTGTGTTTCTTGTGTATGTGTGTGTCGGTAAAACGTGTGTGAGTATGTTAGGGCAGTTCCAAGTGTTGATGGTTCTGCCGAGGCCCAGTGTGCGTACTGTGCTGTTAGTGTGACAGTGTGTGTGTGTGTGTGTGTGTGTGGGTGTTTGGGGAAACCCCACTCTGTCTGCCTGTAACAAAAAGTTGATGGGTGTTTGTGTGTGTTTCTTGTGTATGTGTGTGTCGGGACCACGTTTGTGTGTATGTTAGGGCAGATTCAAGTGCCAGTGTGAATGCTGTGTTGTGAGTGTGATAGTGTGTGTGTGTTTGCGGAAACCATTGTGCATGACTGTACGCAAAAGTCAATGGGAGTTTGTGTGTGTTTCTTGTGTATGTGTGTGTCGGGACCACGTTTGTGAGTATGTTAGGGCAGTTCCAACTGTTGATGGCTATGCCGGGGACCCAGTGTGAGTGCTGTGTTGTGCGTGTGATAGTGTATCTCTGTGTGTGTGTGTGTGTGTGTTTTGCTGGATACCATTGTGTATGTCTGTAAGAAAAAGTCGTAGGGTGTTTTTGTGTGTTTCTTCTGCATGTGTGTTTCGGGACCACGTTTGTGAATATGTTAAGGTAATTCCAAGTGTTGATGGCTCTGCTAGAGATCCAATGTGAGTGCTCTGTCGTGAGTGTGACTTTTGTGTGTGTGTGTGTGTGTGTGTGTGTTTGCAGGAAACCATTGTGTATGCCTGCAAGAAAAAGTCGATGGGTGTTTGTGTGTGTTATTTGTATATGTGTGTGTCAGGACCATGTTTGTGATTATGTTAAAGCAGTTCCAAGTGTTGACGGCTGTGTTGGAGACCCAGTGTGAGTGCTGTGTTGTGAGTGTGATAGTGTGTGTGTGTCTGTGTGTGTTTCAGAACCCCCTGTGTACGCCTGTAAGAAAAATTCAATGGGTGTTTGTGTGTGTTTCTTGTGTATGTGTGTGTCGGGAAAACGTTTGTGAGTATGTTAGGGCAGTTCCAAGTGTTGATGGCTCTGCCGAGGCCCAGTGTGAGTGCTGTGTTGCGAGTGTGACAGTGTGTGTGTATGTGTGTGTGTGTGTGTTTTCGGGTAACCATTGTGTATGCCTGTATGAAAAAGTCCATGGGTGTATTTGTGTGTTCTTGCGTATTGTGTTTCAGATCCACATTTGTGAGTGTGTGAGGGCAGTTCCAAGTGTTGATGGCTCTGCTGGATACGCACTGTGAGTGCTGTGTTGTGAGTGTGATAGTGTGTGTGCGTGTGTGTTTGCGGGAAACCATTGTGTACGCCTGTAAGAAAATGTCGATGGGTGTTTGTGTGTTTCTTGTGTATGTCTGTGTTGGGAAAACGTTTGTGAGTATGTTAGGGCAGTTCCAAGTGTTGATGCTCCGCCGAGGTACAGAGTGAGTGCTGTGTTGTGAGTGTGAGAGTGTGTGTGTGTGTGTGTGTGTGTGTGCGTGTTTTCGGGTAACCATTGTGTATGCCTGTATGAAATAGTCGATGGGTGTATTTGTGTGTTCTTGCGTATTGTGTTTCAGATCCACATTTGTGAGTGTGTGAGTGCAGTTCCAAGTGTTCATGAGTTTGCTGGATATCCAGTGTGAACGTGTGTTGTGAGTGTGACAGTGTGTGTGCGTGTCTGTGTGTGTGCTTGCAGGAAACCAGTCTGTATGCCTATAAGAAAAATTCGATGGGTGTTTGTGTGTGTTTCTTCTGTATGTGTGTGTCGGGACCACATCTGTGAATATGTTAGGGCAGTTCCAAGTGTTGATGGCTCTGCTGGAGACCCAGTGAGAGTGCTGTGTTGTGAGTGTGACAGTGTGTGTGTGTCTCTGTGTGTGTGTGTTTGGGGGAACCC